>NW_015112764.1:228271-248583 GCF_001443285.1 Poecilia latipinna | reverse complement strand
TGTACTTAAGTACAGTAACGAAGTACTTGTACTTCGTTACTTCCCACCACTGATGGTAACCTTGTGAAAGTTCTTGTACATTTGAAAAGCTCTGAAATGTGAACAACAGGCTTAATAAATTAAAATGATTTGTTTTTGGCCCAAGGGCAAAGACACAAACAATAAAGATTTTGTAAAGCTGTGGGAGCTGTGGGCAGCATAACAGGGTTTGTGATAACATCCAGAGGACTTAAATGAAAGGGGTGTGTGAGCACTAGTGTGTTTGCTTTTTCTATCTAAACTTTGACAAGTAAAATTACAACAAAAAAGGCCCACCAAAGAATAAAAACCAAATAGTACAGTCAGACGTTTGTCTCACCATAAATGTTTTATCCGCTGACGGATCCCAGCATCCTGCTGTCTGCCTCTACGCCTTCAAAAACCCTCCCATCTCCAGCTCTGCCTCGCCCCCTTCTCCGTGCGCAAATCAAATTACGGTGTCAGCTTCAAAATGACACAAGCTCCCATTCATACATCTTGTTCTACACAAACACAAACATGTGTTAATTTGTGTTGCTGCCCCAACAGATTTGCCTGCAGGACACGCTGGTATAGATTACCTCCTTCTGCTGGGCTGACGGCAGCAAGGGAGCGAAAAGGATTTCTGTGTGGGTGTGGATGTGATTAAACTCTTATTCAAGATATCCCAGCATTGTGGTGTGAATACATAACAGCCTGTAATTGATAAGATAAAAAAAAAATAGGTGTCAAATGCACAGCAAATGACACAAGAATGTCAACAAATAGGAAACCAGAGGCTGGAGCAATCAGTTTGTCTGACAGACAGGCTAATGACTTAAAGATTAAATGTAAAAACAGGATTGCAGAATCTACTATGTTTTTGATGACATTAGCATAACATACCAGCAAAATGGAAACTTCCAAAACAATTTGTGATACAGAAAGAAACTTCTCTTTTTATTTTGGAAACTCACTTGTCCCTTGTCTTTTCTAAGCTGGCTCAAACCAGCCAGAAGCAGAAGGAAGAGTGAGCCAAGTGAGTTTGTTCTTACTTCAAACATATCACATTATGATATTTTCATGCTGAATATATATAAAATACTTTCTGCTCCTGCCTGTTTTAGTAGTTCATACACCAGACATATTTAGAAAGCATCAATAGTGGAGACTTTCTTAGCACTTCTGCAGAATTTAAAATCTAGCATGTCATGCATTGTTCCTGGGTATTTCAGCTTTTCTTTCTAATGTCGAAATGCTCTACATAAAAATGTGATCAGGCATTGTTTTTTGAGAATAATTAGGAGTTATGTTCCACAGAAAAACTCATGAAAAGGTAAATCCATGAACACATGAACCAGGTCCAGTGTAGATTTAAATGAGAGAAATTTGAGAGAAGAAGCTTAGAACCTACAGGCTGAAATAAATAGCAAACATCATTTCAGATATATTTAAAAGATTTAATTCTGTTGCAGAAACGGAGCAGTATCTACATGTCCAATCAGATATACTGGAAAACAGTTGAAGCTGAGTTTAACAATGCTCCTGCTCTCCATAAGACCAGATTTACAGGGAAAATCTCAGGTCAAGGGTTGTACAAATATTTGATGATTGTGTCTGTCTCAGAAGTGTTCAAAGTCTTACTGAAAGATAATAACCCTTCTTGCTGCACCCCAAGCCCCATGAAAACAAAAACTGACTACTAGGCTCTCCCATACCACCAGCTGGTGACCTGTGAAATATTGCTATTAATGCTTGTGTGTCTGCTCAAAGTGAATTATAGTTTAAGTTTTCAGGGTTATTATTTAACCCTCAACAATCAGAAACATATCGGGCAAAAAATGACAAAGGGAGAAACCACTGATGACCAAAAGACCCCAGTGGTGACACACCAACGTCATGCATCCTGCTACATTTGCTACAGCCTTTCAAAACAGGGACTTCGTGTCAATAATCAAACATGGTGGGATTAGTATAATGCCCTGGGTCTGATTTGTGGCTTCAGGGCTTGGATAACTTGCTGTAATTGGTGGAGCTTAAATAATTTTGCTAAAGAAGTGGGCCAAAACTCGTTTACGGCAATGAAGAAAACAACTGTCAGTTATCACAAACACTTGATGGTGGTTGCTGCCTCCAAAGTTAGCACAACCAAGGTTAGCAGAGTTTAGAGGGCAGCTATGTTTCACTTGGGCCATATTGTGTAAGATTCCACATTATATATTTGCTCAGGTTATCTTTGTCTAATTTTAAAAAGCTTTTACTGATAATAAGTGTGACAAACAAAATGAGATGAAATGTATTTCTTTTTACAGCATTTCATTTCTACCTTCTTTCTTAGGTTGATTATAACTGTATGTCCTCACTTTTGTTAATAAGAATCCTATAATTTATGATCACTCAGTTCCATTACAGAAACATCATTTGTAAGTTATACATGTATAAACATACACAAAGGACATGTGAATGAGCAACTTTAAGAAGGAACCAAGAAACCTCCTTTTAGGAATGTAAAAATCATTTCAGCAGTTGTGTAACATCTTCTGTGACAGAGATGTGCCTGGATAATACAGGATTGTTGGATGTCTGTAGAATGTAATCAAAGAAAGAAAGGAACGAAGGAAGTATTTTCTTTGCAACAATTTCTTTGTTTGATGGCAATAATAGCTTCCAAAGAATGAAAAAAAAAATAGAAAAGGTGTACTGAAGAGACAAAGGCAACAAAGCTCCCTGGATGGCAGGATGGGGAGCTGCTCTGGTGGGATATGCACTGGCAAAGAAACAGAATAAAGTACGAGTGAGTGTTTGTGTGTTTGTTTATGCATACATGAATGTGTTGAGCCCTGATGTGAATGGGTAAGCAGCTTCCTTTCTTAGTGCAGGGACATCATTAGCATAAGAGAGAGCAAAGAGCCCTACAGAGAGCGAGAGACGACAACAGATTGGTGCAAACCAAACAGGCCGAGAAGTGGCTTTTGGGTTATAAGGTAGGGAAATAGAGACGGTGAAGATTAGGAGGCAGACGATGGGGAAATGGGGTAAAAGGGAGAACTCTGAATGAAAAAGTGTTTTTGAGAAAAATCTAATTTGTGTATGGGAAATTAGAGATAGCTCAGACATGTTCAGTCCTGTAGAGGGATGATGAAGGAAAGATGAAAGCACAAAGATGGGCAGGAGGAAAAAAGGTAATTCACCCATGACGGGGTGGGGGTTGCTTGAGTTCAGGAGTGGGGAGCAGATCAAATTTCATTTCATGTGATTTGTAAATGGAGCAGTGCATGCATCCAGGCATTTTCTTTCTGGGTAGGCTGGAGCTCTGGCTTTCTGAGAGCAGTTCCGTAATTTGCAGACGATAATCCGCTACTTTTTGCACACACCGTGAATGCTGCGATTCAGGCAACGTACAGACTTTTGGCAATGGGCTTCAAAAGGCTGGACTGTTGTGAGCGCATAGGAGCAAATTTGCTTCAGGACATAAGTGACATTGAGAGCGACGGTGAAATATGGACTTAGGAAGTGTGTGTGAGGTGGAGGTGGGCGATATGAACTTTAACTTTAAGTTCACAATAATACTGAAAAATATTGTACTAAAATCTTAGTACAAGATTTTGTATTGTACTATGTGTTCTTATAGAACTTATAAGAACATATTGACTTATTATTATTATTTTCCTTTCTACAATTAGCTGGGACAAGATTTCTCCCAAAGCACTGGTTCTGAAAAATATTGTACTAAGATTTTAGTACAATATTTTTCAGTATTATTGTGATAATGATAAAATTGACTGTAAGAATTATTTATTACATCTTTCATAGATAAAAATGAACGATGAAACTGTATGATTGTGACTGTGTCACAGCAGTTATCGACCCACAAACACAAATAATGCTCTTGAAATACATACTTAATGTAATGTGTAAAGAAGTGAGATTTGTGTCAGTAATTTGCACACGATCACTGCCTTTTCAAATTTATTGGGATTTATTGATGCTTTCATTGTTGAGAAAATAATAAAACTATCCATCCTGATAATAGGAGCAGTTTAGTGGGGTTTTAGACATTATTAATTGAAATTTATTGTGACAGCAATGAAAGAAAAGTTTTATGACAAGAAATTTATCATGAGAAATGATAAACAATACAATCAGTGCCCACCCCTCTTGTGAGACTGTTTAATTTCAATACTGAATAAGACAACTTTAGTGGTTTTAGAAGCAGGAGGAAGATGAAGACGGTGCTCCATGCCTTCTCCTGGTATAATGTATTAGATTTTGGTTAAAGCAGCTGTGTCACATGCACTATTTGGAAGGAAAAAAGCAATGATTCAAATAAAAATAATTTTCTACTTTTATCCTTGATTCATTTAGAGTTTCTTTGCATACCTTAATGGTCCCCTGCTGAAAACCGTCTAATTCCAAGCTTTTCATACTGGCTATCAGACAGACTCCTTCCTGTTCTCCATCCTAATGCAGACCCGTAGGGATGGGCCTTCAACCACATGTAGGTCAGGCTATAACGGCATGTTACTAAAATGTTGCGGCAAGGTGCCTCTCAAATATACATGTCTTATAAGAGCTGCACGAGCCGGTCAGTGCTTTTATAGCAACTCGTGGTTTTGGAGCCACAGAGCACGCCATCGCCTGTCTTACTGCTTCATCATGGCACAAGGAGAAGATGTGCTATCTTATATGAGCTGACTGAGAAACTTCATGACAGGGTGGAGAGAAGCAAAAAATTGCAAGACTGAGATTTTCCTCAGGTTTTGGTTTTGTCTTCCTTAGCTGGAAGATGTATTTGATTTGCATAAATATAGTCTGGAAACCCACACATAAAACATAACCTTTCAGTCATCTAGCTGTTGAACTGAGTTCAAGTTAAACAATTTAGTCATAGTCCTGCTGAGCCATTTTGATACATATGCTATGGTTTGGTACTGCTCACAATTAAAAACCTTATGTTAACTTTTTCAAACACGATTGAATTACAGCAAATCTGAAGACACTCTGTTTTCCCAAGACAGTCTCATGAAGAGGATGGTCAGGGTTGTCCATCATTTTCTTGATTTTATGAAGAATCCTTATTTATCATCCTCAGGAGTTCCACAGTGGCCCCCAGAACAGAACTTTATCTCTGACATTGTTCCTTTGCAGTTTATTCTGAAGCTTCTTCCTGTACTTCTCCTTGCTGTCTCTAATTTTGACTTTGAGCTGCTTCTGCATACTCCTCAATCACTCTCTGTCTCGTCCTATAAAGGCTCTTTTTTATTGTTTAATAGTTCCTGTAGTTCACAGATGATCCAGGGTTTGTTATTCGGGAACCATCTCACTGTTCTGGTGTTTATGTACTCAGTCACATCCTCAGTCATGACATGACATATCATCTCCATGTGGCTGGCAGAGGAGTCCAATCAGTTGCTTCAAAACAACTCTGTAGGCCTGCTTCTGCTTCCTTTGACCATTGTCTAACATTCAAATATCAAATGTGTCATTAAAGCCCCAAATTAACATTGCATTCATAGTCATGAAAGGTGCGAGTGTAAGTTCACAGGTACTTGTTGCAGAATTATTTTTGCTCAATAAATTCCTAAAAAATCACCAACAGACAGATATTTGCTTGCTAGTTTTTTATAAGATTTTGGTGTTGGCATAGGTCTACTTGTTCCAAGTCGGTGGAAGCAGAAATTGCAGTATCAGTTTTTCAGAAAGTGGAAGCTAACTAACACCTCACCATTCGCTACACAAAGGATCCAAGTGAAAAAGAATATTGCCCAAAGCAAACAGAGCAAAAGATGGCCATTTTACATGAAATTCTTTTCTGCAGTCATGTTCAACTCTCCCTTTCTGTCAGTGTTTCCACCATAATGAGGCCCCGGCCACCCAGGAGGTGATGTCGCTGTGCGGCTACCCGTCGCCTCCAGTCATAAACAGACTGGCTGGAAATGTCAGCCTGCCTCTTGCACTATCTCAGCTCTGCATATGCAGACACAGACACACACAACTCCACCTGAAAGATATAGCGCCACACACACCGTCTTGCACAGCCCTGCAAGATCACAACCTTCTCTCCATCCTTCTGCTGCTGGAGGCATATGCATACATACTCCAACATACACTTAAAACTCATGTCCAGCATCTACTATTTCACCCTTCTAAGCCCACTTACACAGTAAATACCTGCTGCACACATCACTCCAAAAGCCACCTGATTGGTGGCTGGAGAAAAGGTTACTTGCCCAGATGGAACACTTTGCTCTTTTCTCTCTTCTTCTTTTTGTCAATTTGGGGGAGGCTGAGTAAAGGTTAGCAATGCTGAGGCACTTCTTCGTGCTCGTTTTGTCATTCTTTGGCCTTTTCTGTCTCTGACTTCACTGATGGTTCTCCGAAGTTGTTCTCATCACCTATCTATGATAGCAGTTTGGTAAAAGACAAGCTTGTCCTAATGTCAGAGCCGTAAAAACATCAGATTCACAAGCAGATTAAGTCAGGATTTTCCAGATATCCTGTCTTAATTCAAAAACCTAGATTCAGTTTCACAAAACTAGTAGCACATGAGTTACCATGGCGATTTATCATCACAACTCAAACAGGAAGTCAAATTGATTCCTCTAGGGAAAAAAAAAAAGCATGCTCTTATTTTTTTGAAATCATGTCATTTCAATGAACTTTTCATTTTCATTTTTTATTCATTAGGTTAGTTATCTGGCTAAGACAATGAATCTGCAGACTGGTACCTCTGACAGCAGTTATCTCCACAAACTTTAAAACTTGTCTGCATCTTTTTATTTTATCTCACATACGGACAAGGAGCATCAGATCGTGCTGAATAACAGCATCTGTGGATTATTATCAGATACACGAAGGCTTCCAGTCTATTCCTTTAGTTACAGAAGATTAGCACTCTTAAATCACTGTTTATGGAAAAAACATTTCATGAGTTTGTTGAGCTGGCTGATACATATGTTAGAGACAAACTAAACAGGTTGCACAATGGCATCTGGACAGCTGGTCAGACTGGAATGATTTCACTGAAATGCTTATATTTATGTGAACACAATTCTAATGGAGGATTATTTGCATACATATGAGAGAGTGGGATAAGATGGGCCAGCGGGTAGGTTGACCCACCTCCTGTATGTAGGCAACAGTATACATTTCCTGTCTTGTGATCATAAAATACCTTTCATTTGCTGTCCCTGTAAATCAGTGGTGCCCAAAGTGGGTCCTGGAGGGCCGGCATCCTGCGTGTTTTAGTTCTCTCCCTGGTGGTAGTAACAACCATTTCAGCATGTCAATGTTCTTCTTAGGCCTCTAATGAGCCATCATTTGATTCAGGTGGGTTAAACCAGGGAGAGAACTAAAACATGCAGGATGCCGGCCCTCCAGGACCTACTTTGGACACCACTGCTGTAAATGGAAGAAGCATGTGAGTAGGTGTTATTTGAATATCAAAGTAAATTTTTTTACTTTTCAGGTATAGCGACTGCTACGTGAAAATGAATTTAAATCATGTAAATCCTTTAGCTAGAGTCACTCAAAACTCATAAAAGCGCACGCGGGGTCAGTACAGCCCCACAGAATCTGCACACAGGGTAAAACGCTTATGTGCTTTTTACCCTGAGTGTCCACTCCTTTTAGGTCTACGGGACGGTTAAAAGTCCATTTATTCATTTTTAGATAGACTCACGGCATAGTCACATTTAGCTTACAGAAAGAGCAGAAAATAAACAAAAGTAAACTGACCAATACCATTTAAACTAATAGAATGTACAAGAGTCCACCCCAAAGATGCAAAAACATGTGGGCTAAGTACAAGATGTTTTGACACAAAAGACCTTTTTTTTCACACAATTTACTTAATATCAAAAGGAGAAATCTCAAGTTATGAAAAAGGTGTAAAACCTAGAGAAAAATCATAAGTAAAGATGAAATAAAAATACAATCAGTTGGACTTTCTAAAACAGCAAGATTAGCTGCCCATAATAGGCATTAGGCATGTCTCCTGGCTCCATTAATTCTAAGATTGAGAAGAAATTTGCTTAGAATTCGTCCTGTGATCTAGTCATGTCATCATGTATTTGCAGTTTTCTGACGCTCCCATTTTATCACTTGTTAGAACATCCTTTGTGTAATGAACCAGTGAAAACAGTTTCAGCATCACGTCCAAAGTTTCATCCTATGTATGTTCAATTATGTCAATCATTTCGACTCGATGCGAAAAGAACAACGTTATCAGAACAAGTTTGTCTAAATTTGTAACTGTTTTGCAAGGAGAACATTTTTCATTTCTAACCAAAATATTAGTGGTGTAGTTGCAGTTGGTATCAGTTCAAAGACGAAACAAATATTCGAACTTGAATTCACTGAAAAATTGTGTGAGATTATTGTTTAGTTAATAAATATCTCATGAAGCAAGCGGCTCTCAGGATGCCTGACAGAACAGCAGCAACACAACGCTAACCTCTAGTTTAAAGCAGCAGTTGGAGCCTGATGACAGGAGACATGTGAGCCTTAAAGACACAATCCCAGACAGCAAATATTTTTATCTGGAGAGAGAGAAGAGAATCGCTGGCCCTGCCAGGTTCCTGACACAGTCTGTTCACATTCATGGCGTCCAGCAGAGATTTTAGTCTTGGCTGTCCTTTCATCAGCTTTTCAACTGAGTAGAAGTTTCAACTGAACTGACTGAAAAAATCTCAACTTACTTTGTTTGCATAGTTCCTTTCCAATACAAGTTTATCTATGAGGACTTTAAAGAAGTGGGGTGGGGGGACAGAAAGATAAAAACAGATCCAAAAATCTTCTTCAAATGTCAGCTGATGCAAAGAAAAATTATTTTTGGATCCACAGAATGAAGAGAGGAGGGCTTTATCTTTGATTTGGGTTGGCCCGTCAGGTCTGCACTGTCTCTGTGGGTGTCTGCTGGAGGATTTCATCAGATCAAAAACTATTTGTCTCAAGAGACAACAGCAGATTTTTTGTCAGGAGAACAGAGTCTGGGCACACTAGCCATGGTAGATTGCTGTCTGTTTGCCTCAAACTCTTTATCTTTACACTGTCTTCCAACATTTTCATCTTTCGAAGGGTAAATCCGTCTAAACATAAACCCCTAAGAAGAAAGAAGGGCATAGACAGGAAAACTGTACCTTATAAGAATAAAAATAAAAGTTTGAAACATAAAAGCTGGATTTGTTCAAAGGATCAAAAAAAGGACATACAAAGGAGATGCTTCTGTCTCGTTGTGCTGTTTTTTGTTCTGTGCCACCCACACACACATTTACTCCCCAAAACTCCAGCCGTCATACTGCGTTTCATCTTCTCTGTCGTGTCCTGAAGATGTCCATATCAGCTTTATTTATCGATCTGTTCCTCCCCATCACAACATTCAGTGACTCATAATCCACTTCATTATTCCACCTACAACATGAGCACTCTTGCAGGCACAATGAGGTGAACAAACATGCAGTGAAAGTACCCGTGCAGTTCCACAGTGCAAATAATTTTTCAATTAAATCTCCGACTCCCACAAACCTACCTACCATGCAGTGCATTCGCAACCTGGGGGTCTCATTTGACAAAATGTGCACAGACCAGGCCAAAAGCAGCACATGCACCACTTACATCCATGCTGGGATAAATCTCTCTCTCTCTCTCTCTCTCTCTCACACACACACACACCTTTATGCAGAGAACACTGATCGATCTCACCTTTTCCTGCACATGCAGACTATTATTAGGTTCTTATAGCTTAACCTCCTAACAGATCAGTCTGAGGTCTTATGGAAGGCTGCAGCTAAAGCAGAAGAAACAGTGATATCTTCAAAATGTCACATTAGGAACTGATAACAGACTTTCTCATGTTTTTGCTGCAGTGCAGCAGTAATGTGCCTCAGGGTAAAGAAATGGGGCATGGGAGGAAAGGTGGGTGTGAGCCTCACAAGGGCTGTGATAATGAAAAGACACATCTGTCACAGTCGATCTCATAAAACACACCTAGAGCAAACATCAGCCTCAGACTCTGATCTTTATTACACCATGCTGTTTGGAAAACAGAAGATGATAAAAACGGGCCTGACATGTTGACTGAAACCATTTCCCACAAAAAAGTTTTGGCTAAAATACTTTTTTCCCCCAATTCAAACCAAAAATGAGATTAAACTTTATTCTTTCTTTTCTGTTGTTTATTTTCATGGGGACAAGAGTCAGCAAATACTGAACTCTACCACATTTACAGCTATAGGTAATATGTAATACAGGCTGAATTTTAACAAAGTAAGACAGTAAGCAGCATCGCAAAATAAAATTGAATTTCAAGTTCAATTCCTCCTGACACATGTGATGCTCCCCAGACCTCAGCTTCCCTCGTTATGGGCATTTTAGTTTCTTTGTTTTTGCACCTCAACACTTCCATATGCAATGCAAGTTTGCCTTGATTGTATTCAATAGAGAAGCCACTTTTTTAACACATTATTTTACTTCTCAAAATAACTTCTTAAAAAGAAAAAAAAATGTGTATATTAATACTTCACTCAATCGAGATTTTGGGAAATCACTGCAGCTGAAATTAAGCATGTGTTGGCTTTTAATCATGTTATTATTTTTGGGAATTTGTTGTCAGTTTTATAACTGAGGTATTATTATTATTTTATTTTTTATTTTATCATATAAAAAATGACCTGTGATGCAATTGTTGTAAAGCACTATAATCAGCTGAGGTTGTTGTAAATGTGTTACAAAAACAAACTTTGACTTGACTTAAATGTGTGAGCTACCACTTTCTCTGTGAATACTGTGAATCCAGTGTGAATTCAGGACATGTCTGTCTTAACTTACTGATTTATGACTTTTAACGGCCATAGATCAGAGATGATGGTTTTATAAGATGGCTAATTCTATATTATTTATATAGGGCCAAGTTGGTTCAGAAAGCTCTTGTTTTTAAATGACATTATCATTTAGAAACATCTATATTAGTACAACTCATATTTTCTCTGATATTAAAATACCTTGAAGATCTAAAAAATTGAGACAATATGGATAATAATGTGACAAAAAAGCAACGACATAAGGATTGTGTAAGGCAGCAAATACTTTTTAAAAGTACTTTTTCTTGTGAGAAGGATTTGAGTAAACAACACTATCTGCAGCTTTCTTCATTTTATTAAACATCTTAGCAAAGTTTATAAAGTCCACAACAGTCTGTTGTATGTTGGGAAATCAGAGCAGTTAGCTATTCATCAGATCCACAAGTTTCTCTCTTTATCCTCCACAAAATTAACTCTAAATACAATTTTATTAAGTCAGACAGCTTTTCTGAAAACTTTGCTCAAAGTTTTATTTTTTAATGAATCAAACAAAAGCTGTTTTTATTCAATGTTGATGAGTTTCTCAAGCATCAAACACTTTGTCTTTTGCTGCAAAATGACAGAAGCAAAGCCATATTCACATATTAATTAAGCATGGCCTCTCTCATTGTCACACGTCAACAGAGGCATCTTTTATTCATCTGCTGTATGGCTGGCAAGTCTGCAAACAGATGTGCACATCCACACTTGGCACATAAACAGGTTTGTTGGGGAATTGGATTTGCTGAACACTTTATACACACAGACCACATTTGCACATAGATATTCACAGTGCCACTGCAAATTAAGCCAACAATATTTTGGGTTCATATTTGAACATTTTCTGCCTGCTGTGGAGAAAATTAGCAGCCTGTAAGAAAAAGAAAAGGGGGATCTGAGATAAGAGCAGGTAAGCTGAACATAATGGCTGCAAAAAGGGACAAAAAAGAGTCAGTGGCCCTTGTGCCTGTGAGATGAATGAGGCTCTTGGCCCCTGTGTAACTTCATGGCAGGGGTTTTCTTGCTGAGCTCATGATGCAATGTTACGACGCAGGTGGAGATCCGGCACCAAGCGTTCTCAATCCAGCTTTTAGCCGATAGGATCTTGTTCCTGCCTGCCACTTTCCTACATCCCATTAAGCTGCCTTTGATTTTTTTAGTCCCCTCACCTCAAGTAGGTGACAATTAAACCTCCTGATTCCTGCTGATAGCCCAACTCCCATCTGCACCTGACACGCAGGTGTCAGGGAACCTTCGGTGCCAGGTGTTGCCATGGTTACACTATCACCTGCTCATGTAATCCTCTTGCCTTTACAAGGAATATATTATCTGACTTTTCCAGGTGATTGGTGGATTTACCCTCCAGCTTGCAAGCCTGCCTCTTTCAACATCTAATTCTGTGGGCTCAGATTATTGCCTGGAAGATTCTGAACTCCTGAATTCATGTTCATAAGTGATTCCAAGACTAGAAAGTTTCACATTAAGCTTTGTGCATCAGTAAAATAAATCCGCCAGTCGAATTCAAGTGCCGTGTATTTAAAAGAAAAACAATCTGTGTCTTCAGGGGGGGGAAAAATCACATGTCTAGTATTTGAATACAGTCAGAAAACAGAAGGAGAAAGTGACTGTGAATCCAGTGTGAATTCAGGGCATGTCTGTCTTACCTCACATTAACCACACATCTACCTGACCAATCAGAGAGCAGGAGATTTTGTTGTTGCAGATACTCAAAGTTGAAGTAGATTTGAACAATGAATAATAATAAGCATCTGGATGCAGCTATTGTCTTACGACAAATGAAGCTGATATATTTTGGTCTAAGGACTAATTTACTTTTAGTTCTTGCATTTAAAGAGATTTTTTCTGTCCCTGTAATAAATTAGAGAGTGATAAAATACAGTACTTGATTATTTGATTTCCATGTTTGGTTGGTATAATTAAATAAAAATTAAGTTGGAAGTCTAGCAAGGCGGGTAATATAAAATAACAGAAATCAGGGAACTATGCTAGTGGGAGAGGGTAAAGGAAGCACTGCAGCTATGACAATATGATATTTAAAGTATAAAGAATTATAAATGTATAAAAAAGAAATATATATATATATATATATATATATATATATATATATATATATATATATATATATATATATATATATATAATAAATTCAATTACTTTATTCAATATCTATGTGTATTTGTCTGATGGAAACCCTTAATTTGCAGGCATGAGTGCTGGTCTGGAAGTATCAGGGTCGATGGGAGATAGATGGACAGCTTCGAAATGTATATTTTGTTGCATATATATTTTGTTGTGCATAAAAAAATTGTTTTTGTTATAAACAAATTTCTTTCAATCTTAAATTTGCATGACAGATTCCTTTTAGAATGTCCACACTGGATCTCCAGATACTTTGCAAACACTCAATGAATTCATACAATTAACTTTATGCTGTTGACCTAACAATAAATCTATGGAATGCCACATCACTGTATTATAGTTTGTTTTTTTCTTTAAAATAACCTTGAATGAAGTCGTACATCACACAGCTTCTAAACACACAAGCACTTCACCATCCTGTTATTAGAAGCTATTTAAGTTCAGGTTCAGTGAAATGATTGGTCTTAAATGACTGGATCTCTGAGGCCTGGAGCCTGTTAAGATGAATTCTCCTGTGATCCCCCTCTATTGAATCTCATGAGAGACCAGCTGCTTCTCAGGGTAATATGGGGGCTTATTTATAGCCTCTTCAGATAGGTGGGCAGCTGTGCGGTGGGGCAGATTCTCCAAAATGAAAAGGAAAATCCCCTTGCAGCACTCAGGAGTATTTTCTAGGCTCAGACACCTGGTATGAAATAATAAAACCTTATTGATGGGCTGCAGTCTGCAAAGATCCAGCCACATACTATTGGTGGCGCACTCTGACTGGATGATATCTGATTTTAATTCAAGGCCAATATTGGAAAATCCATATATCAGCCCAAGCCCAAACACAAGGCCACATGTGCCCACAGAATTGGGCAGGGCGGGGAGCACTCACAGTCACACACAGATGGATGACAGATTCTGTTGTTTGGTCTCAGAAAGAAGGAGAGAGACTCCACATGGAACTGTCACTGCAAACGTAGTCAAAGATGAGAAGTCGCTGCTGGACTCTCCATTCATGCTGGGAAAGAAAGATTAGAGTGCAGAGAAAAGGGGAGAGAGTGGAGGCCACTGCGACTGAAGCTTCAGAGTAGAGGATAGGAAAAGGGAGAGGGTGAAAGATGGAAAAGAAGCAAAAGATGGAGGGAAACATACGAGAGCAGAGGAGAGCAGAGGAGAGCAGAGGAGGCAATGTGGTGTCTTTGGGGAGTTGCTGTCAAACCTCTCTAGGAATGTGCGGAGAAACAAGTTCACACACAAACAGCCACGTACACCCACAAAGATGGCGACAGCAGGTCCAGGCAGAGTGACGTCTATTGAAGCCTTTGCACAAACATCACTAAGCAATACTCCCATAAGGCTTTGCCTCAGTCCAGACAGCATCTTATCGAGAAGCAAGCACCAAAAATTCACTGCATTGATAGGAAAAGAAAGTTCAATATCAAAGAAGGAGAATGTCCAGGAAACTGAAACTCCAAAAACATGAGCACACATCCCTCCAGGTGCCGAGTACAGTAGACGACCTGAAAAAAAAAAGAAAGAAAAAAAGACTCTTTTTACAAGCTTCTAATAGCTCATGAGTCAAAGCCAGGGTTGATTCACACCAGCATATTTATTTGTTCATCTTCACTTAGGTGCCTTCATACTCACCTTCTCACGTGTAATCCATCCATCCATCCATCCATCCATCCATAAATGTGTACATGGATGTGTCTGCCTATGGTTGTAGTTTGTCAATGGTGGTGGAAAAAGTGAAGCGTGGCCAACATATTGAGCCAGAGCAATGGTCAAGACATAATCGGCTGTGGTAGCTTCCTTCACAATACACAATATCACTCTAAGAATGATCCAAATGTGTTTGTTAGAGAAGAGTTGGCTTCAAGCTGACTATAAGCTTCAAGCTTATAGTGGGAATGTTGAGAAAACCTGAGCAAGGGTCCTGGTCAGTTAATAATCAACAAGTATTGAAAGTAGGCCAGTATTAGAATTACAGGGCTTTGTGTGTAATCAGAAGTATTTTGTTCTGACTTCTGAATTCCACAGAGAGCCAGTGTGGCGATGATCATAAGGCACAGAAGTGATCCCTTTTTGTGTTGCTGGTGAAAACTCTTACTGTGATATTTTGGAGCAACTAGAGGACTTTATTGGAACTATTAACATATGCAGCTAAACGTGCATTGTGGTACTCAACGGAATAGGCACTGAATGCTTTAGCCACAGTTTTTCCACATCAGTTTGACTCAAATGCATTATGAAATTGAACCACATCAGATGAAAATGTGTCAAATGTTGCAATTTTGGTCCCCAATCCAACTGAGTCTACCAGACTATGGGGTGTGAAACAACTTAATGAGTCAGTCTTATACACATGGCTCCAAATAAAGTGCTACCATAAAGTTCACCGGTCAACATCAAGACCTTTATGTTACACCAGGCCACTCCTCCCCCAACTGGGTAATTTAACCCTTGTGTGAGGACTGTGGTAAATGATACAGGTTTTACGGGTGTGGGGTCGGTTGGAACCCATTTCTAAACTCAAGGGTTAATCTGACAATATTTTAATTCTCTGAATGAACTACATTCATTTGAATTTAGACCAAATTGGATTCTATTTAATATGGTATAAATTGGGCCTTTTTTAAAAGTGCAGCTTAAATTATTTTCATGGTGAATTGGCCTAGTTTTGTGATTGCTTAACTAAAATAAGAATGAAGCTAAAAAGTACTTAATAATCATATAACTACCATAGAGACCATTAATATTAAGACCACAGCTGACTCAGTCATAAGTCATAAACAGCGTATTGCTGTTTTTTGGCTGCATTATTTTCTTCAAATAAATTTTACTGGGTAGAATTGTGTTTACTGTTTATGCTTCTGAGGCTGAAGATAAAAGCCAATATGCAGAAAATCACCCACAGCGGACTTGTGGCCAGCTTTTACTGCTTTCAGAAACAAATTAACACACAATTACATGACAGACACGCAGTCATACGCAGGCAGCTGCTAGCAGTGAGGGCAGTGATTAGCCTACCACACAGCACGCCTTTCATAGGCCGTGAATGACAGACACTGTTGTTTGGATGTGTGCGCGTTGGGCCGTGTGTTTGCATGTGTGTGGTTGACAGCAGAGCCAACAAACCACCATAAAGGCATGGTTTCAATAACACATTTTCCTGAAAAAGCACACGTGGGGCTCCTCAACAACCTGCAGCATGCCTCTCTGTGCAAAAAGGGTGTGTGAAAGAGTGTGTATGTGTGTGTGTGTGTGATGGTTATAGCCATTGAGGGGGCCATAACAGTCTCAGAGCCTCGGCACCATGAGTAAACCGTCTACAAGTGTAGCCAAACAAGCATGGTCACGCACAAACGTACACACATACACACAAAGTGTGGATATACGACCCGAGGGTTGGGTATGAGGAGCTGGCCTGTGTGATGTATAAGCCAAGGCCTCAGCCATAGATCTAATAAATACAATGAACTGGACCTTGAGGCACATGCAGACACTTTTCCTGGCTAAGGCAGAGCTGACAAGAGCTGTTGATTTCCCTCTCTGCCCTAAAACACACACGCATGCAGACACAAACAGCCCCGGTTTGAACATTTCCACAGTACGTCGGTCATTTGACACGCTGACATGGTGTAACTGACTGTAACCGGTGTAACAACCGGTTGTTCTTCAGCTCGCTGCAGCGTCATCGAGTCGTCTTGCTCCAGGCGAGCCATCTGCTGGAGCTGACATGTGATAACCAGGCACATAATCCACTCTTGAGTCACTCACAACACTTTGAACAGCACATTTCAGATGGTGCAGGCAGTTGGTGAAAGGCACTGCATGGAAGCCCCTGGTTATTCCAGCGTTACTTGAGAATGTGGCTGATGTAATTAATTAGCGGCTGGAATGTTTGCCTACTCTCTATTCTTTCTTAAACTTTTGTCCTCAAACTGCATTTTCAGCTGAACAGAAAGTCGAGCCACTTCTTTCCACCTATCCCTTTCATTTTATTTCTTTTGTACTCTCCTCACCTAATTTAATTTTGTCCATTCTTTGATTCGCAGCTTGGCAGAATGCAATCTTCACTTAATGATGCACTGGGTCATGCAATTAGAAGAGTCTCTGGATGCCTCTTATTGTTAACGCTGGCCACACATCTGGGCTTGGTCTAAGAAAGTATGTGTGTGTTGTTTGGAAACAGGATACAAAGAGCTTTTTTTTTTTTTTTTTTCTTTTTTCAAAGTGCAGCTAAGTGTTAAGATCGCAGCTTAATTGTCCATTATACTTAAACCTGGGGTGTCTTTCACACACTAACACAAAGCAACAGACCAATGCAAACAATTTCATAGCTGCTATTGTGTGAGTTTGTGTATCTCAGATTAGCCAGATCATTGTCTTCCTATGCAGTTCCACTGAACTGCCATAGTCCTTCAGTCTTAAAGATGCAAATTCAATTGGACATTGAATTTGCCCAATTCAATTTGAGATCAAATTGCACAAATCTCAGAAAGTATTTCATCCTGGCCAATCAGCCAAAGAGAAGGATTACTTGTAAACGATGACATTAACTTTCTATACTGTTTTAGAATTCTAGTGTGGCTAGTTTAACTAGCCATGCACACTACAATGGCTAGTTTGAGACCATTGGTCCAGAATATCTGTACAAAGCATAGTGTAGAACAAGGGGCTGATCTTTTCACAAGAATCATCCAAGAAAGCTGGTATGTGATAAATGCTATGAGATAACAATCTTATAGCAATTTAGAACTCAGACTGATGAATATATGGTCAATAAAGAAATGCATATATTATCAATCCACTACCAAACCAAAATCAATTATATATATATTTCTATCAAATTCAAAAACAGTTTATTGACCCCAAAGAGAAATAAAATGTTATGGACTGATTGCTGATGTTTTTTCATGCTAGAACAGTACAGGATGTCTTCCACCACAACACAACACAACCTTCTCCCAGGTCATGCTAAGGTTGAAGAGGTCGTACAGAATCACAGGAATGCTCCCTACAGGCCAACAGAACTCTTTGACTGACACCATCTGGACCTGCACACTTGTTCCGGTTCATAGCCTCCAACTGACTCTTCATCTGACTTCCAGATACAGACAGACAGGTGGGAGAGAGGGAGGAAAAGAAAAGGGAGCTGCAGCATCTCCTGATTTGGTCGTCGACAAAGACGCTAAAGCAGCAAGGCCAATGGCAGAGCTGGAAGATCGGAGATGTGAGGTGTGAAAGGAAAGCTGTGGGCCAAAGGAGGATGCTGAACTTTTTTCCTGACAAGTAGACTGTTCTTATTCAATATTGCTAATAGCTAGCCAGTCAATATAATAAGCATGTCCTGCTGGTTTTCTGAACTGGAATAAGATTAAGTTAAGTTTGATGTTACAGTTAGATCGAGTTCCTCACTTTGGTGGTAAATAAGAAACCAATACCACTTCATTTTCCCCATTACAGACCTCATGCCAGTATTTTATGCTTTAACACTTAGACTTCTGCGGTCTACATCACAGTGCACATTTCTGATAACGGAATGCTTTCTAGATATTCTGGGCTCGACACACGGGGAGTGAGGAATGTTATCAAAAGGCAAACATTTTCTGTCATTCAGGCTGATCCCAAAACATGGAACATGATAGAGACGGCACGCTCCATGTTGGCCAAAGTTGAACATTTTTCAACTTTCTTGTGTCATGTCACTAACTTGCTTGCTCACATCTAAGTGTACAAGCTGGAAACTTTTACATGCAGGAATTTCACTGATCGATTGGCTGAAGGAGAGCAAGCGGCTGTCGCCTCATTTCCCCAGTTCCATTTGTACTGAATGTAGAGGGAATGACGTCGCCCCCCTGTGTCTCTTTGCACCCAGACCACAGAGTAATAAATATCTCAACATGCTGATAGGTATATGTTGTTCCACCTAAGAGGGCTTCTTTCAGTATGGTTTCATTGTATGCTGCCCTTGTCTCTGCCACGAGACAAGAGAAGAACAGCTGTTACCAAACCCAAACCACCACATCCTGCTCCTACCTGCTGAACAACACAAGCTTGTGGTTGCTTGCATTTGTGCTTTTTGCTTTGGGAATGAGACAACCATACAGAATCTGATGAATTAAAATGCAAACCACCACTAATCGCTCAACAGTCAGATTTTTTTTAATTGAATTAATTTTTGAACATTACTTTTATTACCATGATTACCATGAGGATCAATCACACATTTTATAAGTGTGTGATTGCCTTAATTGCTTTAATATATTATTGAAGCAAATAATGTTGCTTTACAGAAAAGGTCTGCTTTTTCTGAATCACCACTTGTCTCCAAAACTTAGAAGTACATACAAACCCACAAGTGCATTACCTTGATTTAATTGGCTCTGCATAAAAACAAAACAAAAAAGAAATTAAAAATCAAAAAGCAAAATGCATTTCCTTCAAAAAGCATGCCAAACTGTGCTGGAAGAAGGGAATTTTACTTAAATGGATTAGGGGGTCATTTGAATTTATCTTCTGTAAAGCAGACATTTTGCTTGCATTCCTGTCACAGAGGGATACAGTTGGAAGTCTGTGCAGGATTTGGTAGCACCCCTGCGATGCATGCTTCACAGAACACTTTTTTCTATGGCTTAATCTGTTTATCAAGTGTTCAAAACCACACATATACACACAGGAGCACACACACATGCCAGAGAACAGGAAGTATCAACCATCCTGCTGATCTCATGCAAAACCAATCCCACTGATGGACATAATCCCTTTTAGACAGAGGGTAGGGGGAAGGAAAAGATGTAAAAAGACTCAACCTGACCAGAAAGTACAACTACTTTTTTGAAGGAATACCACATCCATGACATTAAATGACAGCCATAATGAAAAATGGATGGAAAATGTGTTATTGGACTGAAAAATACTTGAGTAAGCATAAACATGGAGGATGGCCAGGAGAGGTGGAGTATGTGCAGAAGAGTCATGTTTGCATCAATGTCACAAAGGGAATGACATGGTGTTTGTTTATATCTATGCAGGTGGTAGAATGGATTAGCCTGGGTCGTGTTAATTTCTCATCATTGTTTTTTCTAATAAACAATAAACTTAGATAATCAGAGGGATCCATTTAAAAAGCGTATTATATCCTCTTTAATAATATAACTGGGGAAGGGACTTTAACCATTGATTCCATAGATTTTAACTTGTTAACCAACCACTAAAAATAACACAACATTCAGTCTAGTTTAAATACATTTTAAGTACTCTATCATTTTGACATTCTGGCCTTGATCTAAATTAAACAAAAGACTTGAAAAACTCTAAAAGCTC
>NW_015112764.1:223141-224889 GCF_001443285.1 Poecilia latipinna | reverse complement strand
ACTCTAAAAGCTCATGAAAAATATTTGCAGAATGGGACAATGGATGGTTTCATTGTTAGGGAAGGTAGTTAGCTCAACCAACTGACTCCGCCCCATCGTGTTTAGTCTGTGGCAGAAAGCATCATGGGATGAGAGAAGTGATGTTTAACGATGATGTGACAAAGTTGTGATGAAAAACAAAACTAAAATTACATGACTAAATGTTACAGAACTAACATTTACTTTGAAACACTGAAATATTGACTCAATCCAGAAGAAAAGCTGTGGTGGGTTTGAGACTTTCCTGGTTTGGTGAAATGACAACCAGCGAAAAGTGTCAAGGCCAGCTGCTTCTTCTAGCCTGTTAAAGGCCCTGTGGTGATGAGAGCAAAAGGTTACCTATACTGTACATGTTGTTGTGTTCCTTAGACATCAGATCTCTAACTTCATTATGTTCCACAAATGATAATGCCGACTGAGTCAGAAACAGAAACTAAAGGAGGCACATATTTCATGAGCAGAAATCAAACATGAATTCTTTCAGCAGGTAACATGAAACTTTATTGGTCAAATGTTCCTGATATGCATTTGTGTGTGTACAGTTTGCATGTGTGTTGGTGTGTGTGCCTCCATATGAATGGTGAATTGGGTGGCTGCTGTTGTGAAACAAAGACACCAGGATTTGTAATAACTGTGACATCCCTGCCTGCTCCCCTGCACACTCCAGGCAATGGTGTGAGAGCTTGTACCGCGTGGGTGGATGTGGCGAGAGCGCCGGGAGGTGTAGGAAGTTTGTTTTCTGCTTGAACGGAAATAGAGAAATGTAAAAGACAATACAGGGACTTGTGGTCTTTGTTCAGGTGATGCTTGGTTCTAATGTAACCATCTGATGAAACAAAAGGTAGAAGTGTGGTGACATAAACCTGACTGTGCGTATTCTCAACTATGTACTGTAGGATGTCTGGTTTGGTGGGAGTCCTGAGCTCTGCCACCCTAACAGAGAGCATCTGGCAACACAAAAACAAGAAGTTCCCCTAAAACCTCTGGTGTAGAGCCCCAATAACACTATGGCTTATAACTGAGCTGCCATACCCAGGTCTGATTGTTTATTATGTCAGTTTAATTTTATAACTCATATGAAAGGAGTTGTAAGTTGCCCAACAATTGAGCCAGAAATTACTGTTGGTTTAAAGGGACAGGATGTACTGATTACTGACATGTGGTGGCCACTAAGAGGGACTGAACGTGATAGCACTAGAGCTGTGTTTCTCAAACATTTTCAGGCTGAGGACCACCATATTTAACAAACACTCTCAGACCACCTAATTTAAAATTGCCCCCTCAAAAGCACAAAATCTTAACATGTATATAATAAAAAAACAGACTTGAGTTTTTTTGGCCAGTAGATAATCCAACATAAACAATTTTATTTTAGTTGTAAAGATGCAGTTAGTCAGCGTGGGCTGCAGCTCTGCTCACCGCCTTGTCACTGTCATGTCTCATTCAGCATAGCAACCTAGATCTGCATGCCTGTGACCAGTGATGTCACTTTTTTCAGTAACGAGTAATCTAACGCATTGCTATTTCAAATCCAGTAGTCAGACTACAGTTACTTATCAAAATCACTTTGCGTTACTGTGCGTTAATATGTTCCTTTGTAGTTTAATGTTATTTCCTCTATGCATCTTGGGGAGTGATCGCCGTTTCTATGCAACATTATCAGCAGCATCGGCGTAGGAAGCGGGGGGGAAGCGGGGGACATGTCCCCC
>NW_015112764.1:220925-223058 GCF_001443285.1 Poecilia latipinna | reverse complement strand
ATAGTCACATGTCCAAAATTTTACTGCTAACTTTGTTTAAAAGTTAGCTAGTCTAGTCACAATGATTTAGAATGAGACTGAAACAGCAGCGAAATTAGCCTTTTTATTATTTAAAGTGAGCAACACCTGATCATACTCGACCACTTAACATGTATTTATATTATATTATATTATATTATATTATTTAGATATTTAGGAGAACAGCAGTGCTAGAATGATGTTGAAGAAAGGTGAAGAAGCTCTGGTGAGATCTTCATTTAGTTTATTGAAATATGTGTTAACCGTTTTTACTTTTTAAATAAAATAAACTATTTTATTATGAGAGGAGCAGGTCAGGGAAGACAATGGAGAGCCAGGTGGAGTTTCAGAGTGTGAAGATATAAAAATTATATTAATTTCAATAAAACCAGAAAGGAGAACGGGCGAAGACTGATGTCAGGTTGATTTCTTTCAACGTTTCAATATTTTTTTCATTATAAATAAAAAGTATCATTTTTATTTATTTTGTAAATCAAACTGTTGCACTGATGTAGAGAGTTGTTCAATAAGAACAAAACTTGTTTTTTAGATTTTATTTTTGTTGGTCAAACTGCTGTATTGAGTTTAAAACTGCCGAGTCCTATTTTATGAGCTGTTTCCTACTTTGGTTTTAGAAAGAGGAAGAACTAATTCAATTACCAGTCAATTTATATCAATGCCTTTTGACCAATAAAATACATCAGAATCTGGTAGCCTGTCTGTGCTACCAGAGTATGTAGCTTGCTAGTTGTGAGGCAAATGCTAAAGTGAGTGTTCATCCTGGAATGACGGTCATTATACTATGCATAACTTTAATCTGATTATTGGACCGTAAATAGTAACATGTTAGAATACTTGTTACTGAATCAAGAGTCAGATTAGAGTAACGCTTTACTGATGTGTTGATGGCATAATTGTTTGACATTTCTGCTCAAGCTATTTACTGATCTGTCAGGTTTCCGATATGCGTCCCCTCCAATGACAGACTCGTTCCTACAGCCTTGATCAGCAGTGACAGAAATGTAAACAATGGAGGGAGATGTGAGATGAGCATTTCGTTGCTGGAAAAACGGGAACTATTTTCAGTTTCTGTCGCAAAGTCCGATTATTATAAGCGGCTTTGGGCTTGTTTCGTTTCTAAAGTCGCCTGCAAATTTAATGAGTCGCGGGTTGCGCTTTTTGCGGCTCGTTTTTGAACGTGAAGTTACTCATTTGGGTTTGGAAATAAGCAGAGACACATAATAAATCCCAAAGTTTGTCTGTCATCCAGGTCGTTTTAGTCAGACTCTCCTGTCCATCATTCCCCGGATGACTCGTCGCGCTGTGTCTTTGATAATGTCAAGTTAATATATTACCTCTAATTACGTCGAGCTTCGAGTTGCGCTCCAGAAAACTGCAAACATCGAGACTAACATGAACAGCGCGATAAACGTGAAAACATGAATGAACGAGTCCGTAAAGTTGTGCAACTAAACGCCATTATAATCATTAATATTAAGATAAGCGTCACAAATCTGTGCAGAAGGATATCTGAGTTGTGGAGCGGCAGCAGGAGCTCTGTGCGCTGCACTTTGACAACAAATACAGGGCCGTAACGCAGAACCTGGAGGCTGGGGCAGGGGGATGGGGCCTTTAAAATCCTTCTTAGAGTTTTCCAGACAATAGTCGAACAAACAAATTATAAACTTTTTTCTTTGTAATGTTGTAACCATTAAACAATCCCCACTTCAGTTCAACCTTATAAGTGGAGACACATAGTTGATGTTTTATTATAAAATAACTTACAATTAAGTATTGGCAAAGCTCAAAGTAATTTTCACAGGTGGCGGAGCGTTGTTGTCAGCAGCTGCTGAAAGTAACTAAAAAAGTTACTTTTAATGTAACTTAGTTACTTTGCAAATGAAGTAGTCAGTAATCTAACTAAATTACTTTGTCAAAGAGTAATCAGTAATCTGATTAAAGTTACTTTTTCAAAGTAACTATCCCATCACTGCCTGTGGCATACTGTGTATTGTAACAGAGCTCAAAAACCAAAGTTCTGCAGCTCAACTTGAGAAACTTTCCACCAGTATCTCCAGGCTTTCTTTTCAGTGACCCAGTCTTAAACCATTTATC
>NW_015112764.1:211320-218405 GCF_001443285.1 Poecilia latipinna | reverse complement strand
CATGAATGAACGAGTCCGTAAAGTTGTGCAACTAAACGCCATTATAATCATTAATATTAAGATAAGCGTCACAAATCTGTGCAGAAGGATATCTGAGTTGTGGAGCGGCAGCAGGAGCTCTGTGCGCTGCACTTTGACAACAAATACAGGGCCGTAACGCAGAACCTGGAGGCTGGGGCAGGGGGATGGGGCCTTTAAAATCCTTCTTAGAGTTTTCCAGACAATAGTCGAACAAACAAATTATAAACTTTTTTCTTTGTAATGTTGTAACCATTAAACAATCCCCACTTCAGTTCAACCTTATAAGTGGAGACACATAGTTGATGTTTTATTATAAAATAACTTACAATTAAGTATTGGCAAAGCTCAAAGTAATTTTCACAGGTGGCGGAGCGTTGTTGTCAGCAGCTGCTGAAAGTAACTAAAAAAGTTACTTTTAATGTAACTTAGTTACTTTGCAAATGAAGTAGTCAGTAATCTAACTAAATTACTTTGTCAAAGAGTAATCAGTAATCTGATTAAAGTTACTTTTTCAAAGTAACTATCCCATCACTGCCTGTGGCATACTGTGTATTGTAACAGAGCTCAAAAACCAAAGTTCTGCAGCTCAACTTGAGAAACTTTCCACCAGTATCTCCAGGCTTTCTTTTCAGTGACCCAGTCTTAAACCATTTATCCAGTATTATTTTGAAACAAAGTCATTTAGTCATTTAGAAAGTTAGCTATATGTGCGGCACTTTGAGCTCACGTCACGGCAAATAAATGAAGTGCCTCATGGACCACTAGAGGGCGCCCGCAGACCACCAGAGCTGCTCCTAAGTAGGCGGGGCTTGTTGCTCCAACGGCTGAATAACAAGCCATCATCTCCTCTGATTGGCTGATAGATGATGAGCTCTAGCACCATGGCTGAAATATGAATTAATCTCATGTAACTGTTTACATCTGCCATGATTTTTAATAATTTATTATATGAACAAGCTTATTTACTTCTTATTTAATGGAAACACTGCAAAGGCAAAATTATGCTTCTTCAAGGCTAGCAGAATATTGACAAAGATTTTGGCGCATTTGGAATGGCAACGATAATGCACAAGATCCTATTTCAGTAGATTATGTGGATTTCACCCATGACCCAGAAATACAAGCACATACAAAAAAGGGGATAATCAAAATTGACAAACTTATTGAGGTGATAGCATTTGATGTTCCACAAAATGTACCTAATTTCTTGATGCTTATAGACAAGCAGAACATGTTTTACATACAGCATTTGTATGGCGTGAAAAATATAGTTTGTCAGCTTAGGAAGCAAAAGCAGTTTCAGCCAAACAAATTAAAGTCCCAAAATAAGATATCGCACATCAAAAAGCAGTTTTCATAAGAGAGGAAACTGAGGAGTGATGATCAATATTTCAACATGCACACTCACTCCCTCTTGCAAACACAGACCCGCACCTGCATGCACACACACACACACACACACACGCAAACGTACATCCCTCTTGAGGGCCAAGGTGATGTGAATGCAGGTGTCGTGAGCCATCAGCTCACGGACAGCGCAAAAAGATAGCCAGATATAGACCCAGGCGCATACAAGAAAGTTGCATTGGTGTGAACAGACAAGAAAAAGCTCCCAGCTAAAAGGAGGATGGGCTCATCTAATAATGATGCTGCCTGAGAAAAATCAAGTCCGATGGAGGCTTTCATCACCACCACATGTATAATCCACAAAGCCAGGGAGGGAGAGACAGCGTGACAAAGAGGCATTGATAAAAGTCTACTCTATAATTTATTCCTGCCATATACGCACACATTATACGCCTGAATGCAATTACGCAGGTAACAAAAATCAAATTTTTTAAAGGTTCTATATGGAGGCAGGGTTTAATGACTGTTTTAGTCTGGATCCATCTATATGTGCATTCATCAGGTGTAATATAAACAGATTTTTATGTTAAGATAATCATAAACTCAATAAATATTACACAGTGAGATTCTTCCACACAGTAAAGGAGTTCTGAGTTTGCAATGATTCATCAGGCTGACTTCATCTTAACTAGGTCATTAGAGAGGATGTGCCAGTGTCTCAGGAAAGATGTATAATTAGTGAAAGCTTAAACAGAGTGGTGCTGGGAATGTGCATGTGAGTTGAATTTACAGAAATGGACAAGCATCACCTGCTGCTAATGACTGCTTTGGATCCATATTCCTTCTCGGCTCGGCTTTTATCAGAGAACACCTTCATTTTTGATATCCTGTAGTCTCTGCACCAGTTGCTTTCATCTACCCTCTGCTAGACAGCTCCCAATAATTTCCACCACACACACATACACACACCACACATACACATTACTAATAGCTGATAGAATAATACAGTGACAGACCCACTGCAAGTAATTTACAGAAGCAACAACTCCTCATTGCTGCTCTTTGTCCCCTTCCCATTTTTCTTGCAGCTGATGAGAAAGGTAATAAGTCCGGTGGAGTCCGACTTGAGCATATGCTAATGTGCCCTGTGAGAGTATGCAAATACAATTTGCAAGAATTTGCATTTAAATGTCTTCGCTAACAGCTGACACTGTTGGTTTCTTTATTGTAGCAAAATTAAAGTAAGCTTTACAAACAACATAATCAAACCAACAATTAGAACATTTAGAAAGGAAGTAAGCATCAAGAAGTTTATAGTAGTGGAGAGTTTGACGCAATTACCTGAAGGCCACCACCGCACAATGTTTGTCTGCCATTCCATAGACTGAAATGATATTGGTTTTATACATCCCAGGTCTGCAACAAATCATAAAACCAAGTACAGAATTACGAATGAATATTTAAAAGCACCCAAAATTAGATGCAACAATCAACTTTATTTGGGAAATATTTATTTTAGATGTAAAAACAATACAGTAATAATACTATGGGTTATTTAGTTTTTATAAATTTAATTAAATATTGACACAGGAAAGTTGCCATGTTGTTCACGCTGCAATGCATTCTAAATAAATGATGTCAAATTGGTCCAACTGCCTGACTCCCTCCAGCCAAAACCGTATGAGTAACGTTATTACGGTAAGCCTTTCCAATTTGAACTGGAGCTCGTTGAAATCGATTGGAAAGTATAAATCACAAGAGGTAATGATGATGAGGAGGACCAAATAGAAGAAGAGGACAGAGCTGACCATAGAAGCTGGTGTTTGCTGCTGCTGCTGCCTTCAGCTTCGTAAAGGAAACAATGAATGACTCTGTGTCCGGTTCAACAAAAGCTGTTTAGGGTCTGAACTTTGTCCAGTGTTGTAGTGGTTTTGCATTCAGTGTTGGTGTTCTAGCTCCATTAGTATTTCCACTATTAATAGCTCTGTTAGTGCTGCTTGCCTTTGATATTTCTCTCAGCATCTGTAGTGATGTGTCCAGTTCGGCAACATGTCCTGTGCTGAATAAAGTCTGGTGTCGGTCCGGTAACAGCTGTTTAGGATGGCCTTGGTCCAGTCGATGTAGTACTGGAGGTAATAGTTAGCATTTCAAAGAGCATCCAGCTATGTCTTTCTCAGCATGGCATTTATTTTTACCTCGTTGAGGTAAACATCACCTGTTAAGAGTCTTCGTTAGTTCTGCTGATACAAATGACTCAAAGAGAGAAATGTCAAGGGTAGAAATTAAGTCCTTTGGAAGTTGTTTTTCACTCCATCTCTGCTGCGCTCTTCTTTCTTTCATGTGGTAAATTATCCAAATTCATCTCATTTTTTTTTTTTTTTATATATAATTACAGCCAATAGTGACACAGTGTGGCATTATCTAAAATTATACCAGTCAAACACAATATGATAAACAACTACTCGGGTAAAGTTAGCCTTCCTGTGTTTACTCTGTATTTTCCATTACAGAATACATCATCAACCCACTGGTGAAAAAATGGCGACCTCCATGGGTGAAAAATATTACAAAAGATGTACATTTTTGAAGTAATTTTGAATTTTGGTGTCTCACAAACAGCACTTTTTTAGTTAACCCATTTAATCCCACCGGCACCAATTGTTGCCAGACATTATTACTAATTTCTGGAAGCTCTAGAACAGTGGTCCCCAAACTACGGCCAGCGGGCCAATTCCAGCCCGCCTCCACATTTGGTCCGGCCCCCTGAACAATACAAGAGAGCATGTAGATTCTTTTTCATATACCGTATTTTTCGGACTATAAGCCGCTACTTTTTTCCTAAACTTTGAACCATGCGGCTTAGAGTCCGGTGCGGCTTATATGTGGATTTTTCTTCAACCACCAGGGGGCTCTTTAGCCCCCTGGTGGTTGAAGAAACCACCAGGGGGTTTCTTTCTTTTTGATTTCCTTTTTGATTGGAAATCAAAAAGGAAAGCGCCCATTAAAACGGAATCAGTTTTTAATTTGGAATTGAAATTTGAGAATGTTGTTGATCAGTTAAATAGCATTGAGGGGAAAAACAAGATTTTTTGTTTTGTTTTTAAATAATACTGGGACCGCCCCCCTCTGCTGCTGCTGCATCATTGTGGAAAACCTGGAGCGGCAGAGATATCTGTGGCTTATATGTGTATGTTTACTGTTTTTTTAAAAACGCTTTGGGGTTGCGGCTTATAGTCTGGAAAATACGGTATTTATTTCATAAATAGTGTTATTTCCTGACTTTTGTTCTGTGAAGAACCCAGAGAGGGTTATTTGATTGTGCTTTCTGGAAAACAATACATTTTTACATTTAGGCACTCCAGCAATCGTCACACTTTTTCTGTTACAAACTGACTCCGGCCCCCCACCAGAAAAGGGAAAAGTTATGTGGCCCTAAGGAAAAAGTTTGAGGACCCCTGCTCTGGAAGAATTGTTTTGACTTTTGGCAGCTAATTGAAGTTTTAAAATCAAATAATAGTGTGTGTACTCTAAGCAATATCAACTTCATGTATCTAGTGTGAAAGGTCACATGATCAGACCTCTTTACTTCCTGCCTGTGACACTGGAGGTAAATGTCTGTCACAAACCTGTACAAGAGAAAGTCAGTATTTAAATAAACAAATATAAATAAAATATTTTTAACATATGTTATTTCAAGTGTCTTCTACTGATATGTAAAGAAAATTGTATCCCTTCATTCATATTTTGATCATAAGAAGAGTGAATGTAAGCGTGGCAACAACTGTTGCCACTAGCATAATACAAAGACAGCACTATGCTGTCTGTCAATGGTTTGCTGTTTATTCTATATTCCTTACTGGGTTAGGGTTAGCTTAAAACTGTCAGATATTTTAGATCTTCTAGACCTGAAGGAACCTCAAAATGATGTCTTCTACATCCCACAGTTGAAACCCTCCCCTATTTCACCCCCCCAAAAGGCGATCCTTTACACAAAGTGTGGTCTATGCATTGAATGACGACTACAAGATTATGCCACGCCTGAAACTAGTTTAGGACAAGGCCAAAGTGTAGCTCTTGGTCTGTTGGAACAGCGACAATGTCCTCTCAGATGCAGATTTGTTCATACTAACATTTTTACCTGATTTTGCCTCTTTGATGAAATAACTAAATGAGGTCAAAGGTCACTTGGCACATTGAGACAATGACATCTGCTGGATGTGGCATTGAATCTTTATGTATCTAAAATATTTCTGAACACTCTTGTAACCATTCTTTGTTGTAATAGGTTATGCATGTCATGATTTTTCTTAATTTTTGACATGTATAAATAGGCCATATTTGTGTAATGTAGACTATGCTGTTTCCCATCGGCAAAAATTGTTGCCGAATACAAAACCTAAAATTTCACTAACATAACCAACATAAAAGGTAATAATTCATAAATATCATGTGTTAGGGAGATCCAAGGATTGAAATGCATGCATTTATTTTGCAGGAAAAAATTTGGGATTAAACGGTAGCAAAATTACAACAGTTTTAGGCCAACATGTTCAACTGATCCTGGATCCCTTTAATATATATTTAGAAAGAACACACACAGACAAGGAATGTTAGTTATAGAGTGAAGTCACATTAACAGCCGAACTGCATGTGTTAGAAACTTTACCAGACAGTAAAGTTTGAGACAACAGGACATGGTGTGTGTGCGTGCATCTGCGTGTGTAGGTGTGTGTCCCCTCATGTACTCATTGGTTCCAGGCTTGGACCATTGGGTACCTCATCTAAACACATATTATCATGTCCAGGTATTAGCAGAATTGTCATGGTTTGTGTGAGGAAGGGTGAGGTTTCTGTTGCTATGGTTACTTCCTATATGGCTCTCAGTTGTTGGTTCAGTACTATTGTTCATTCAGCCTTTACACCAGTAAGAAGCTGTGTTAGAGCTTAAATGAAACAATGGTGGGAGACATTCTCAAGCAACAATACACACACAGTGGTGAACAGCCCTCCAGGTCAGTGACTGCTCATACTATGATCACAGACATAGACAAGGACATACATGACTTACTCACATACACAGATTTCTGGCCTCTGGTTAAAAGTTGCCATGTGGAAGTCTTTCCAGATCACAAACATCAAATCTAGTGAAACACACTTTGTCTCTTTGTTGTCGTCCTTTGACTTTGTTTTTCATACATTTCATTATTTCATTCCATTTTGAATACAACTGTCTTCAAGATGACTTCGATTTTTCTTTGCAAAAGACCAAAAAACAAGCCAGAACAGGTCGGAGATTAACAGTGGCCCTCAAATGGTGAATGCTGTCCAATCCGATCCTCGAGCCGTTTGTGTCTGGACTCCTGGCTGCATACTTACTGTCTGCAGTTTGCAGTTAGTCCAGATCTTGATCCGGAAAACACGATGGATACTGATCTGTTTCTCTTTCTTTTTCCCAGGTCTAACAAACAACCACTCTGTGACTTTGGTTTGGTTTGAACAAGCTAAAGATGTGACAATGATGGGCTGAATGCATCAGCAAAAATCAGTGGTGGAGAAAGTACTCAAAAAATGTACTTAAGTAAAAGAACAAATATACAGACAAAAATGTACTCAAGTAAAAGTAAAACTACTACATTAACATTTGTACTTAAGTAAAAGAACAAATATACAGACAAAAATGTACTCAAGTAAAAGTAAAACTACTACATTAACATTTG
>NW_015112764.1:191675-207479 GCF_001443285.1 Poecilia latipinna | reverse complement strand
GCTTCAATTGCTTCATTCACATAATTTGATGAATAGATTTGCAAAACTAATGCAAATATTTCATAGACATTTAAAACAGCGCCATACATTGCACATGTCTGGTGTAACAGTTACAAAACAAAAGTTTTTTATGAATGTGTGATGGTTTGTGTATTTATGGATCCATCTACAGACAAGCTGTGTCACAGAACAGACTAAAATATGTAAATTAAAATAGTGAGGTATGGGTAACTCACACACACTAAGCAGATGATTCAGCTTGTGTGCAGCTGCTGCCTTTTCTCTCCTTCCTCACTCTCTCCATATGACATTGATGATTTTACTTAACGAGGCCACAGCGGCTCTGATATCGAGCGTCTGTTTATTTACACCACATTTGATGATCGCTGAATATGAACTCTTTAGAGGCTCATTTGTGTTCATTATAATGTTTTTTCTTGCCATCACTTTGAGGTGATGTTTGGGTTGCAGATGTCATACAAAGGGCTGGAGTTTGAAGAACACCCACTTAGTGGCATTGAAAATGCATTTTTCATATGCAGAGACTCATCGCTCTTACTCGAGAATATATATTTTTTTCAAACTTGATGATTTCAGTAAATTAATAATTGATGTATAGACTCTCTTTGTGTATCTGGCGATTTCAATTCCCTACTAATGTTTAGTTACTTCCATGCAAAATCTGAAGATTATTCAAGGAACAAAAATAAATAAATAAATAAAAATGCATAATTAGCATGTCTATTCACTTGAAGACCAACTCAACATTTAGTTTGACTCCTAAAGATAACACACATATATACTTATTTGTCAGATACCCTTTTTGGGGGGAGGGAGGTGACTGGACCCTCATCCAGTAGAGAGTGGGTGTGCTGTGGGGTACGTCCTGTAGATCTCCAGGCCATCAAGTGGGCCATCTCAGAGACAAAAATGTCTTCACATATTTACTTACAATAAATGGAAATCTGAATTCAACAGGTAACTAAACATGCATGGTTTCTGGACTGTGAGAAGAAAATTAGCTCTGGGAGAGAATGCAACCCAGGTGTATCCTAGCTGGACTCATGCCTTCCACTCAATTCTCATCTCTGATTAGTGCTCAGGATTTACATCAGCAACATTTCAACCATTGTTTGAACTGTCGTAGTTGGCAAACTGCAAATTGATAATTACATGGTCAAAGCTTTAGGTCTCAAACTTTTTTATCAAGTGTAATAGAAGAGCAAGTATAGCTTCAACCGAATGGAGCAACCTGCCCAACAAATATTTTGGAGAAATGGCTGCTTAAATTTAGACATGCAAAATGACATAATCACAGCCATGTTCCTGTCCAAGTATTCACACCCACATAGTGAGGAACACACTGCCATCGGAGACACATCCAACTTGGCTAGAACAAAACCATTATCAGGTCAGAGTGAGACCTGACAATGGAGAGGGGGCTAAATTTGCAGGATCCTTGGTTACTGGAATCTGAGAATTCTGGATTGGTCAGAATGTATCTTTGAGTGTAATGTTTAGACAACTGCTTGAATATTAAGACGATTCTGGTAAGAACTGATACTTCTCTTAGCCATGACCTTCATTAACTGTGTTCCATTACAAATGTGTGCAAAACTTTGTCAGTATTGTACTAGTGTTGAAAAAACATAATTTTGCAATTGAGGTGTTTCCATTAAATAACAAATACAATTAAAAATCACATGTGAATATATGTTTCTTCATGCGATAAGTCGTTAAAAATATTAAAAGCAGCCCAGCGTTGTCTTCTTCTTGGTTTGTGCCAGTGGCACCATCAAACTGTTGATGCAAACCAAGCATTTCCACTGAAGTTTTTCAAAATAAACCAATTTCAATGCAGCCAAAAACCACCTCAACCTAGCACCAAATCTTTTTTGGTGCTAGGTTGGTGCACAGCAATTTTTTTTCGAAATTGCTGTGTTTTCATTAAGCAAATTTATTTCCTAAATGTCAAATTAAGCAAATATACAGTCTATGGAAATGCAGCTATTGGCTGTCACAATGTCATTTCAAGAGGTTCTAAGGAAGGGGACATTGTTATGTTCTACCAAATAAGATGCTGTTCATATTCAGGCTGAAATGCTGAAATGTCAGATGAAGTGTTTCTATTCTAATGGTAGCTTACAAGTCTGTCCTAAGGCTGTGTTGGTTTGCATTTCAAGAGTGAAATAATTAATGCTCCATTTAATGCTTGATTATTTAATAAATAATTAGTCATTTTTGCACCATATTGCAGCTTTAAATCTCTGCTGTTGCAGTGCAGTAAACAAGTCCATCATTCACTGAAGGCAAGACACTTAGCTTCTGCTTGACGTCACAAAGATTCACAGCAATGCCTACAGACACAGTACACTTTTCAGATATTAGTTAGACCAAAGGCATAGTGCATACAGACATTCACACAAACCCAAAGACGGCTCGTTAAGGCTCTCTGTGTAAACACAGTTTACTCGGCGAGTTACCACTGCTGGGAGGTGTTTCTTTGTGCACGTAGATTATCTGGAGTTTAAGGAGGAGGTAGAAAACGGAGAAGGAAGTGGAAAGAAGGACAAATATGGGGGAAGAATAAAGATAAGTGAAGAGAAAGAGCACACAGGATAAAGTGCACAGAGGAGGAGGAGGACGAGAAGAAAGAGATGCAGGCATCCCAGATAAAGAGGTTTAATTGACTATTACAGAGCCTTGTGGTTGTGCTGCAGTTACTAATAGTCAGCTAGAGGCTGCTGAGGCTGGCGGACACACACAGGCTGGACTTTCCTCTCATTATTGCTGCTACCCTCCAGCCTTCGCTCCCGTTTCCTCTCTGTCTCCCACACTCTCTGTGTTGCAGAATGTCTCACTCTGTTTAGCTCTCCGGACTTTATTGACTCAGACATTCGAAGAGTCATTTGCAAAAAAATCCCATGACGAACAGAATCATTAAAATCACTATCACATCAAAAGTGCATGTAGTGGAAATCTGGGAGTGTTTACTGAAAGATCACTTAATGGTGATGTGCTCTGGTGTGTACAATACTGTCTAGCTCTCTGAAGTGCCACAAAAGTTCTTCAGCTAAATTTGGGTTTGATTGGAATGTCAATTTAAAGCATCACACAGCTATGTGGTGTAAAGGTACACCAATAAATTGGCCTTCTGTTAAATCGACCCGGACTTCCTTAATTTTGGGAGATTGACGATCAGCCGATATTTGCATAAAAAAAACAATCTTATCCACCGATCTTCTCTACCTCTGCAAAGGTCTGAATGTCAGCCACTGTCCTCTCCTTCTCTGCTGTGAGAGTGGGTTGACTGATAGACCCCCCCCCCAACTCCACCCACCATACGGACAGGTCACGTCTGTATGTAAGCAGTTAACAATAGTCTGATTTTATATTTAGCAACTTTTCAGACAAAGAAATCAGGTCAAAGTCAGAATCGGCGAGTCAGACCTTTTAAAAATTGGTGATTCACCAGACAAAACAGGTAGTACATCCAAAACATGGCAAAAGATTTAATTTAATCCAACTTTTGATTGAGACAATGGGATCATGGAATATCTGAAGATTTGTTGGAGGATGAGTAGTGTGAACAGGAACATAAAGACAGATAAAAAGAAGTAAATGGCACATAGTTAATGACAGATGAGGGGAGCGAAATGAAGGTTAAGGGGCGAGTGAGATGTAAAAGATCTAGAATTAGGATAAAGGAGATTATATGGGACAAAACAGAGGAGGTGAGTGGGATGAAATGGATTGTAATGCAGGTAAACCAGGAAGAGTTTGATAGAAAGGTTTGATAAATGTTAAAGACAATGAGAGAAAATGATAAAAATCAGATGAAGACGATGAGTGGAATGAAACAGGATGATGAGTAGGATAGTTGAGAACTGAAGATAAGTCGGGATAAATTCAAGACAAATCTGTGAGGTCTGTTTGAGGTGGCCTTGCTATCATATCTGGGATAATTAGTGTACTTTTAACAATAAGTTGAAATTCACCATGACAGCGATGAATCAAAAAGCTTTACAAGACATTTTCCATAATAAATTATTAAATTAATCCACACCCCTATAGTACACAGGGGTGTATTTAGCTAAATTTTAGATAAAAATCATTCAAATTTTCCAAAATCCTAGCCTAGTAAAAAAAACAGGTTTGTACCAGGCTTCTGCAAGTTCTCCTTCTGTTCGCTGATTGGCCTGGTAGAAAAATCTACCGGAGACAATCCTAGTCAATGGGAGAAAGCCCAGACTGTGCTGGAAGTGAGAATATTTTCCGAGTGAAATTGCACATTAAGGCAATAGCCAGGCTAGCAAAACCTTCTTAAGCAAAATGACAAGTAATGTAGACATGAACAGCAATGTAACAGTAGCTTTGCACTACACAGACTCTTGTAACTACTGTGTTACTGTAGTTGTCCTTGTGATTAAAGCTAAAATCTCTTCAATCTCCCAAGTCCTTGCAGTCTTGCCTCATGCCCCCCTCCCCGCGCCTGCCCTCTGCCCCCCCATCCCCCAACCCCTCGCCCTGTACACTCTAATAGGCTATTGATTTTCTATCTGCTCACAAAGCAGCCTCTACTTTTACCGTTCACTCATGATATTAGCTGTCCATTAACAGCAGTGGCCGGCTCTGCTTGCATGTCAGCACCTCAGCACGGACATCCACACACACACAGATAAACAGAAGTCAGCTGTGATAATCCCACACAGGACATCAGCTTTCTACACGTTTCCTCCTAGTTGTTGTTTCAAATAATAAATAACACAAAATAACACATCTAGGGACCTGGACTCCTACTCTGATCACTTGGAATTGTCTGAAAGCCAGCTTTTTAGGGACACAAATGATGACAAAGAAACAAGGAAAGGAAGAAAGTAACAAAGAAAGAGAGAGAAAGAAGGTAACAAATAGAGAACATTATGTGCAAGAGCTTTTTAACTTTTTTATTATCTATTTTCGTCAAACTAAGTGAGTTAATTGATTCCGGTAGCTCAATTTCCAAAGTTTTAATTGGGTAGCTCTGGAGGCACCCTGTGGGAATTTTAGTTTAGGAAAAATGTAAACATTGTGAGAGAATCCATCTAGAGAAAATAATCATGTTCTTTCTGGGCATTGCAGCAGGGTTGTAATTGTGCAAGTGCCAATGTAAATATTATGAATAGACCTTGTAATTACATAATAATAATAATAATAATAATAATAATAATAATAATAATAATAATAATAATAATAATAATAATAATAATAATAATAATAATAATAATAATAATAATAATAATAATAATAATAATAATGCATATATTTCATACAAGCAGGTACACACACTGCAAGTTTGTGCTGTACTTGTTCATCCCTGACTAACCTGGAGAAGATGTGGTTTTATCTAAAAAACTGTCTGGTGTCAAAAGTCTGGTTGATCACAGTTCTTCTGTAGAATATATATATTTGATAATGAATCTTCTGGCAACATTTGGCATAGCAACCAAACAATAAAACTGATCCATTGTAACTGAAAACATAACGCCTGGGGATCCCTTTGTTTATTCGTTCATTCCATTTTCTTTTCTAATAATTTATGTAGACAGAATAAGTATCCATAAATAGATATATATTACTAAACGTATGTGTTTTCATGGACGTGTTTCTGTTTAACCCACCGATGCATTTGTTTTTACAATTGTGTCATAATTTAATGGCAAATAAACAGTATAAGATTTATTACCAAGAAGCATTATTAAAATAAAAAGAGAAACATACATTTTCTTCACATTATTTTCATGAATGCTAGATAGTTTTAGCAATAAAGTTGATAATACATGAAATACTATCTTCACTATCTAGCGCTAAACAATAAAACATGAAATTCTGTAGATATTTCAACACTAAGGAATGCAGAAAAATAGAAATCATACTTAATAACATTGACATCAATACGTGGACGCTTGAGTGTAAAATGTGAATGTATCAGCAGAACAACTGTGGAAAGGTCCAGTGTGGGAGATTAGAACTGAGGATTTATCATGTGTCATCAATAAAACACCATGCTGTCTGCTTTTATTCAGAAACAAGCTGTACCAAATAAGTAGAATTTTCTGAATTGTTTTCTTTTTGGGTTGAGACCACATTTGTCAGAGGAACCCACACCTTTATGTTTTTATTGATGCATGGCCTACTGACTGAACATGTTTAAATAGAAAACAAAATATGTTGTGTCTCAATAAAAGCAGCACGTTTTGATTTGTGCACAAAAGTAACCAATTTGCCGTGTGAAATATCTCATTTTCAGGTTGATCTGTCAAGAACATCTGAAGGGCTAGATACAGCATAAACTAAGCTAATATATCATAGCATCTGTCTTTATCTTACTAATACATTTTCTGTTAAACATTACTTGTTTTTCCATCTCTAGTCTTTATGCAAAAGATGCAGCTGTGTTTGTGATTGTCCAGACAGCCTAATTATTGTCCTTTCTGACAAAGTCTTGTTTAATTACTCATAAAATGGCTTTAAATGATAGCACATTACTGCCACAATGATTGATAAACATTATACACCCAGATCAAGTCTATTCTTTCTGTCTGAAATCATTTTTTGATGTGAGGCAGAGGATTCCTGAGCAGAATGCAGAGCAGACTCTAAACAGATTGCTGCATTATGATTAAATATACGATTTCTCTGTGTTACGAGATGTTATAATTCACATCTGTAAAGCTGTCATAGCAGGAAATGTATTGGAGCAGTATACTTTGTGAAAGGCAACAAAAAAAGGTTGAGTCAATGACAGTGGGGCGTCTGAGGGAGTTTAATGATGTATTGTGTCGTTAGTCGTACAGTCTGGCTCAGCTGCCAGTTGTCATTATCACTGGCAGGTTGGACATCCTGATGCTTCCTGCTGCTCAAGGCTGAAGACTTTTTCACTGTTGTCTTTTAAACTATTCAATCTATTTATCTATTTCTTTTGTAATTTTCTTTTTTTTAAGGAAATTGAAAAAAAGAATTTAGAGAAACAGGGTTACGGTAGGAGGAGAAGAACATGATTAGACACAAATGAAACAAGAAACCAGGACATAGGTTTTAAATAAAGAAAAAATAAACAACCAGAGCATGAAAGAAACATCTGAAATTACTGACCACATGGAAACAGACAGTCAGGTTAGTGATAACTGATGACGGCCAGGTGAGTACAGTACGAACAGAACTCACAGTCAACAAAAATAGACAACACAAAACAGGTGTGGCACAAATACCAGGAACAAAAGCAAGCTATCATTCAATACTAAAGACTCCCTCAACACATTTCTCAACAGGAAGCAGGCTGGCATGGACAAGTAGTCAGACAGGAAATTTACATAGGGGACTCAAGATGGCAGGGTAAGTTCAGTATGTGTGTGAGGTGTGAGGGATGTCACATATGAAGCAGCAGTAAATCTCCAGTTAATTGCCTGAACTAGCTTGTTGGCCTCACTTCGTTTAGGTGAAGCATCCAGGAAGAATGTACTTAGGACCCTGTGAAGGCTGTCGATGGACATGCAAATGATTTAATATGCCAGAGACCAGCATGTCATATGTGGAGCTACAGCACTGCTGGCATTGGACAGTTGTTCAGAAGAGCGAAGGCCACCAGACACAGATGATACAGAGTCAGACAGCATTACCTGGACTTTACATACAGGAGGTTGCACTCTGCAGTATGCATAAACTAGAAGGTCTTATCAAGCAAGAGGCTGGGCTGGGGGTGTGCTGGTTTCACTGAGACCTGGGGCTAGAACCAATACTTAAACCAAAGCATCTGCACCCAGAGCCCCATGCTGCATAGACCCCCACATGTTGTCCAACTGAATGACACAGGAGCCGAGCCCCTTAAAAACACTCAAGCAAATCCCCAATAAAGCCCTGTGAAACACTGCTGATGCAGTCTAATGCATGTACAACACAATTCCTTCTGTTTGTTGATTGGCCAGGATGAAATTCATCTGGGGAAATCCAGCTCAATGGGAGAAATCCCTGACAGAGCCCTAAAGGGAGATGAGAATGTAGTTGAATTGCATAGGAAGGTAATGGTCAGGCTAACACCGCTCTGCCATGCATCCAAAAGCTACTGTTCATTCTGACTGTTCAATTAGATACTCGTTTCTGTCAGTGAGCATGTTTAAAATAAAAAAATAAAAAATCTATTTTATTTTGTTTTACTCAACGCACATCCGTATGTGCCTGATTCTTTTTTTAATGTATATCCTATTTTTTTCCTACTAGAGTCTTTATTGTAATCCTTAATTCCACTTGTTTATCCATAATCCTTACTACATCTGTTTCTTACTCACCTCCTTGAAAAACCATTCAAGCGAACAGTTGTTTTCAAACTCAAAGTGAAGCCTGTAATCAGACGTTTCCCAAAATAGGAGATTTGTTCAACTTCCTGCCATGTCACTCCAGAAAAGTGTCTTCTCCGTCTTTTTTCCTTTCATCTCCCTTCGCTCTGTCGGCACCTGTCTGATGCAGCAATTAAAGTCTCACAATTCACAACACACAAAGCTAGCTCAACTGCTGTCATTTATTGACTTTCTACAGAATAATAGAGGAAATAGCAACAAGATCAAGAACTGAAGAACGTTAAGATATTCTATTGATCATATTTTTATTGCTGACAGAAAACTGTCCAGGTAAGAAATCTAAATGAAATATCTTAGTTCCAATGCAAAAAGTGACCATGTGCTTCTTTATTACCATAAAATGTTATGTTTAGGTTTTTGTTATGTGTCTGCAAGAAACATGAAGATTATTTAATTGTTTGGCTTTAAATGATAAATTTGAATATTTTTAATTTATTGCATATTTGATCCATTATATATGGATTAAATAACATACAGACTATAAAAATATGTATACATCTCCAAATGAATTTTCACCATTGCTTTTTACTATCATAACATAGTCTACACAGTCAATGATGTTATACAGTGAAGCCAGTATTACAACATCAACTGAGGCAGTGCAGACCAAGAAACAAGCATCTAATTGATTGGTGCATTGGTGTCATGGACAACTGAATGCCTTGTAGAGAAAGATGTTTGTATAAGACAAGACAACTGTTGAGTTGTGAAGCCAAAATCGCATAAAGACTGTTTGGAGGAGTTAAGGTTGGCCTTTCCAAGAAAAAATGGCTGTCAAACACCGAGGTGTTAGCATCATGTTGAGGGTTTGTTTCAATGCTGGTCATACTGGTGCATTACACCAGTACTAACTAATGGAATAATGAGGTCTAGATACAAATTCTTCTAATTCCCCTGAAATCAAGTGATGGTTAAAATGTTCATAGAGTTGTTGCTACAACAAGGCACTAATCCCTGGTTCAGGATTGGCTAAAACAGCCAAAGGCTATGATTGCACAAGATGGTTGTTTGGAAACTGTATTTATGGATGTTAATCAGGGGACAAGTTCCAGGTTAGATCGCCAAGACACTTTGAATCTGCATTGATTTCTTAAAATAAGTCAAAAAGCTCCTAAATGCATGACTATGAACAGCCTGCTGGAACATGTTGGATGTAGTAGTCACTTTTTTTTACCAGCCCTCAACTTCCACTGGTTCTGGACCTCAGATACCAACACTGGTGAGGGACAGCCACTATGAAGCCATGTGCAAACCCAGGCTGAAGCTTAGAATCACTATTAAGTTTGTACTGTAGATTTTGGACTGAATCTAATCAATGTAAGGTCTGAACAAGTAGTGCGCACACAAAAGTGCATGATTCGTGCAAGTAGGAATGTGTGTGCAAGATGAAATTGCGTTGGCCTTTATGGAGCCGAGTTAATTGTCTGATTGGGCAACCGGGCTCCCTCCTGGACCGCTGCAATTTACGGATCCCCTGGCATATGCGAGGCTGGCACAACGCATACTTGACCTTCTCAAATAACTGGGCCGCCGAGAGGGAAGGGACGTCTGTGCGAGCGCGCACACATGTCTCCATGTGGGTGTGCGTTCTGACAATTTGTTTTATGCTGAAGTGGACAGCTGGGCCGACAGCTCTCTCTTTGGAGAGCTAAAAGCCTCTTTAATTTAGAGAGTTGGAGCGGAGGAAAAAAGGAGACGGGCACGAGAATCAGTGAGAACACAAAAAAGTACTACAAGGAAGGAAATTAATGCAACTGATGTTGATTTCTGCTTCTAATCCCTGCTAAATAAATAAATACTCAGAAAAACATGTTGAGTTGACACGTTATTAACAGATTAAAGACAGAATCTCCCTCAGCTTTTCATGTGGTCAGTCATTTAGGAAAAATCTTTTCCAACATGGTGCGTTTTTTTCCCCCCCGACTTAGTTGAAAGTACACAAAGTGAAATCAACAAAGTGTGTGTGCTGGTAAACTTGTGAGCACGTGTGCATGATCTGTATCCATATCGTTTCATCCTCCATTGCACTTAGTGAGCCTAAAGCTTTCTGACGACACCTGCACTGACATCACCTGAGCCCCAAGGATAGGTGTGTATGAGTGCGTGCGTGGGTGTGCGTGTGTGTGTGTGTGTGTGTGTGTGTATGCAGTAGCTGAAATATTGAACATCCCTGCGCAATTTCTCCTGGATGAGAGCAATGTAGGACACCTTTCTCACCGCAGCTGCATTTTGGTCTGCTTCAGAGCAGCTTCAGTCCAGCATTTTGCTGTAAAATGCAAATTGAAGACGGATCCATGTTACTGTCCTGGCAACATAGTCAGGAAATAGGAAAATATAAACTGCGGTGGAGGGGCAGTTAATGCTGTCCAAGAATAAAGAAACAGTGATTTTACGTGGCACTGATCGCAAATGATATCAAAATGCTAAATGTAGAACAGTGCACTGTGCTTGTGCTGCAGCCATATTAGTTTCAGACAAACAGCATCGGTAGCCTGTGTGCTGAACAAGACAATCCTCGTTAAACCATCGCTACTTTGGTGTCTGCTGTAGTGACTTTAGATATGGTGATGGGGAGAAAATAAAAGGAGTTTTTCTTTATTCTGTTTTCAAAACTCCAAGGGAATGCTGAGGAATGTCAGTGCTGGATAAGAGGATTTTACCCTAAAACCTGCAACTAAAGACAACTAAATGTCCTCTCTACATTTCATCGGTGGAAAGGAGCCAACAATCAACGTTCCAGACAGGTAGTGACATGAAAATGAAAACTTCAGCATATCTGACATGGCACTTCTGACCTTCATTCGTAATCATGGCACACATTGCAACGTGGGAGACTCAGACATTCATGAGTTTTGTGAAATTGTGATAGCTCTCAATGTTGCTCACCCTGGCATGACAGGAGATCTAGCTGATTTCCCAATTTATATTGAATTTTAAAGAACGCAATGGATTAATCAATATTTTGACCCATCTGTGTCATATTTTAACAAATGTGCAGAAAAAAAGATATTGATTATAAAAGTTACATATTGAAGCTTTAAAACTACATTGTTAAAATGAGACTGCTTCGTCTCAACTGGGTCTACACCAAACTGAATTTAAATCATCATGTTATGGTTTTGATAAATTAATTTAAAATTGGTAATGCCTACATATGAATTAGTGTTTTTGTTGTTTTGTTTTTTCTCCCCACAGAAACAGAAATTTATGTGACAAGTAACATATAGAATTGAAGGAGTATGAATGATTTCACAACGTTCTGTACTCTCCTTAGTGATTTGGGAAGCGTCCGGTTGGTCATGAACAATAATCCCACCGGCCCACAGATGTTGCGCAGTGTCAGAGATGGCCCCTGACTGAGCAAGTGTCTTTTTCTCTTTGCGGTTCTCCTCCTTCCCTTACTCTCTCTAACTCTCCCGCTCCTCCATCTGCAAACTTAAACATCACCAAATGGGCCTTTGAAGAAAAGTTACGTCAAATAACTTCTGAGAGTTTTCATTCTGATGAGCAACTTGTGAAATTTCACAGCCTCAGACATCAGTGGGCGGCCATTACAGCGTGCAGTCCTTGCTCCGACTCACAGCGTTTTATGCACATCTTGCAGAGATGTATTCTGAACATGCAAACATGTGTGTATTTCTGTGTGTGTGTGTGTGTGTGTGTGTGTGTGGGTGTGTGTGTGTGTGCGTGTGTCCCGTTTGTTGGTGCAATGACTGCAACATGAACTTCAGAATTATTCATCGTATTTCTGTGACGATACCACAGGGAACCCAAAAATAAGACTATTTATACCACAGAGACACCATGCACTCCATCGCCCCTGTGCGTTTTATCTTGATGTGGAGTGACTAAAAAATTATCTGTAAAAATACACCAAAGACTCTGATTCCACCTTTTTGTTTGCACCAACGTTAAACATCTCATGCCTACAGGCATCTCGTTATATGTCACTATCATGACAGAAGGTTTCCATCCTGCATCAGTGCTGCAGTTAGTTTAGCAGAGTCAGCCTCGATGTCTTCTGCTTGCTTTTCTGTCATCATAACATGTGAGTCAAAGCTGACAGAAGATTTGTTTGCAAAGCTTTAAACAATTAATTCAAGGACAAAGGATGATGTTTCAGCTCCTGATTTGAGGATCTGGATTTTTAAACAACACCTCAAACACACTTTAAATTTCAATGCAATCATTAAAAAATCTAAAGGACCAATATGTCAGAAAGTATAAAACAGGGTTCTGTCACGTCTTTAGACCTTCCATAATGACAGAATTGATAATTGAAAAAAAAAAAACAAAAAAAAAAAACAGTCATAACAGATTTTAGCAGGGTCTTTTTGTATAGAATAAATTTTGCATTAACTTTCACAAAAGAATAACAAATTTCAATAATATGTTTCCCAAATCATTAAGTTGCAAACTAAGTTAGTTTATTTGTTTGTTTAAATCATTTCCCCCCAGTAAACTGTTGGGAACAGAAAACTCTTCCATTTGACCCGAGTCATACAACTAATGAGACAACTACAAAAAATTAAAAAATATATGTAAACTTCTGAACTTGTTGAAAGGCTTTCTTTTTATTTATTGTCAATATTTCTAATTGTCTTATGTTGTGTTGTGTAATACTACGCCATGCCATTAGGTGGAGGTGCTGACAAGAATAAATGAGAAATGGTAGGAAGAGCAAGAGATGATGGAAAGTATAATGCCATTGTTCGTTTAATTTGCATTTGATGTGTTACGTTAAATAAATGCACTGAGTTATTCAACAATGTGTCTTGTTTTCCACACCATTATATCTTACAATAGGAAAGTAGGAAAGGTTTAGTATTTTATTTTTTTTATTTATTTATATTTTGGTTAGAGAAAAAATGGTTCCGCATATTTCTGTCATGATTCGTGTTTCTGTGTGTTTATTTTTGAGATTTTCTGTGTTTAGTCCCGTTTCCCTGTGAGTCTCTGTCCTGTTCTCCCCGTTGATTGATCCCAGCTGTGTCTCGTTCCTGTGATTACCTTCCCAGTGTATTTAGTCTCACCTGTTGTCTGTGTTCCTCGTCGGATCCTTGTCGTGTATGTCAAGTGTTATCTGTTTCCTTGTGCTGTTCTCCGTTGTTCCGTGCTTGGACAATTATCATTAAATTCATCATTCTTCATCTTACCTGGGTCTCCGCGTCCTCATCCTCACCATCTCAAACCACACAATATGACAATTTCAGCTTTCAGCTGCAAATAAAAAGCTGACAGTTGGCCTCGTCTGACCCAGTGTAATAACAAACCAACAGTAGGTCCTGGGCACTACTCTCATCCTGAGCCTTCCTTTGAGTCCAGAGATGGACTCTCTCAGATGGACAGAGAGAGTCCATCTGTTCTAGCAGCAGAGCATCTAAATTACCCAGCAGGCCTCAGTGCTTCCTGGTGTTTCCTGATGGAGGCCCTTTGCTATCAGAGTGCAGAATCCAGTAGTGGAATCCCTCCAGCTATTCGCTAGCTGACGTCCTGATGCTGGCCTCTCTGGCTTCAGTGACAGAACTTCTTTCAGACTTGCTAATCTGTCACTTTCTGGATAATCCCACTCATCCACACCCTTCCACTCCTCACTCGTTTTCTCCTCCAAAGCTGACTCGCTCACTGTCCCCCGTCTGCCTCTCACGTGGATCTCCTCTGTAATTGTAAGAGCTTCTTTCACCTTGCTTCTTTCTTGTCTGAACTGATCATTTAGAGATATTTTAAAAATCGGTTAGGAGACTTTGTTTGTCTTTTGTAACATGCAGCCATCCCAAAGGTTTTGCACTATTCCCAGATGAACTAGAGTCGTTCTTCCAGCTCTGGCCTTCTAGATATCAGTCTGTCATTAGCCTTCCCCATGACAGCAAACAGTAATGTTTAACCCTTGGTTTATGTCCTTCTGTACGAATGAATATTTAAATCTGTCAGAAAATGTGTCATGAAGAGGAAAGAATCATTTATACGATTGGCAAAACTATGGAAAAAAGTGTGACTTATAAAATACGGTAAATCTCTTCTTCATATTTTTTTCTCTTAGCGTTGTGGCATTTAGCAAATAGAAATTATTTTGTTAATTCTGACTGACCTGAAATAAGAGGAGCTTGATTTGATCTAACTTCAGAGAGTAAGGAAAAAAAAAACTGTCTTTTTATTTGGTGAATGTAAACTTCTGGTTTCAACTGTATGCTGTTCTTTCAGATGTTACTTGTTTTTATCCACAAGATCTAAAGCTCCATGCTAGCCTGAGATATTTCATTTAAAGCTGGTCCAGAGCATCCCAGATTTGAAACACACAAGGCTTCAAAGCAGCTTTTTAAAGGTCACCGGTCTGGTTTATAGTCTCGTTTTTAGGAGAGTCTTTTCCTGCCTTGTTTTTTTCATTGTATGTCTTTACTGTCTGCAGCAGAGCCAGTTTTGGAGATCGTGTGGGCAGGGCCAGGGAAGGTTATTGCTTTCTCAGACCTGTGATGTTACTTCAGTCCTTATGTGGCACATAGGGGAGGGCAGAGGCGCTATTAGATGGACAGCCCACCATGTCTGGACTGAAAATCCACTCAAATGGTTGTCTGAGGCTAAAAGCTGAGGATGTTGATGCACTGTGCTCACAGCTATTCTGCCGGGTGAGTTGACACAGAGAGTGGAAGTGGTTACAAGGGAAGCAGTGGCTGTCACTGCACAGAAAACCTAATCTACGGGTTAAAAAATAGTGTCTATATATATTTTTTACACTATTTACTCTGTGTGAGCTCTAGTACAGCTGCAGATGTAGCAGCAATTTCATCATGTTGGAATTTTATTGCTGTGAAAATGACTATTAGTGTGTGTGTGGACTCGTATGAACCATGGGATTTCTTTGTATTACCACTACTCTGGCGGTTATTTCTTTCTATTACACCCATACAAATATTAATTTTCAGCTCAGTGAACATCACCATCATAACATCCAATTCATACTTCACGCTAAGACCGCAACAGTCCCAGTTGAGTTCCACAAACACACACACACACACACACTCACACACATACAATGAGTAGCCGATGTCGTTTCTATTATTTGTTGGTGTGTCACATTTGACATTGATGTTGAATCATTTAAATACATTCAGATGTCCCAAATGCTGCAGACAATGACTGCTTTTATTTAGATGTTAGACATTTTTACCAAAAAAGAGATTGAATTAAAATTTTAGAATTTTAGTTTGAATGAACACTTTTTGTAAAGTGCCTCAAAAAATATTTGTTGGGAATTTTTTGCCATGTCAATAAACTTAGTCTAACTCAATTATAAATGAATAAAAAAAATGTTATTGAATATATATATATATATATATATATATTTTTTTTTTTTTTTTTTTTTTTTTTGGGGGTGTGTTTTTTTTGGGGGTTTTCCGTTTTTTATTCCCCCTTA
>NW_015112764.1:177180-184680 GCF_001443285.1 Poecilia latipinna | reverse complement strand
CAAATGCTAAGGTCAAATTTTAAAGTTCCCTTCAAGTTATGCACATTGTTCTGCAAATACAGAGTTTTGTTGGTGAATTATATTTAGTTCTCACAGTGAAGAACTAGAACTAGAACAAGAACTAAATGCAGGATTCTGAAGTGGTGCTTTACCAGTTATAGGACATAAAAAAACAAACCATGCTCATTAGAATATTAAATTGCCCAAACTCACTGTGAAAAGTACTTAAGTACATTAACATTTGTTTCTTCCACTTTCCCCAGCAAATTCCAGTTTAAGATTTGAACTTTATGGTTAGTACATATGGTGGTATGTGTTCATATCCATCCAAGGCTTGCTTATGGTCAGCTGGACTGATGAAAATGTCATGAATGTTAGTGGAAATATTTAGCTTTAATAACCCAGCATCACTCCCCAGCAACTGTATGAAACATAGAATATGTTTTATATGAGGCATCGCAGAAAGCCGGCCCATCTCTTCTCTTTTCAGCCTTCCAAGTAGAGATAATGAAGTGTCTTGAGTGAACACTAGATTGGCTTAGTTAGGCCTCATGATCACCCACAGGTCTCTTCACCAACAAGTCCATTGTGAACACAGAACTCCATTAGTCTGCAGTGAATGGTGGGGTTTGTCTGGCTGGGGAACATAGCAGCTCATCGTCCAGACATCCAGCTAATGGTCAGTTATCTGAGCTGTCTGTCTGGCAGCCATTTTGAGCTCCAGTGGGCCCGTTATCGGGCAGAGATTCAGATGCTGCCTCGTTGTGCTGTGGACCATTTTGCACTTTGCTCCTTAAAGACAAAATTACTCCAAAATACATTGGAAAACAGAGAGAGAGGATGAGAAATGTGGACTCTCACATTAGTCTACAGTGTGGACTAATGTGGACTCTAATTAGTTCCATATTTTTACTGGAGCTCATAGTTTTGTTTTGATGTCACTCGCCAGATTATTATGTTTAGCTATAAGAAATACAAAGCATTTTGATACTAAACTACATTATTCATCCCTCTAATATTAAATGGATGCCTGGAAGTTGCAACAATAACAGTAAACAATACGTTAAAGCTACTAGTTCAACTACAGAACCAACTCCAGATGTCAGTGACTGGCAGTCCACAGATTCACTGTTAAGACTGCAGTACTTGTTTGGTGGCCTGCATTGTGTTTATAAAGCCAGTGATATAGCCAGGTATCCAGTCCAGAGGACTCCAAAGTGCTTTACACTACATTCAGTCATGCACCATTCACACACTTATGGTGGTAAACTAAACTACAACCACAGCTGCCTTGCGTCAGTGTGACAGAGGTGAGGCTGCTGTACAATAGGTACCACCGGCAGCAGGCAAAGTGAGGGAAGTGCCTTGATCAAGGACACAATGGCAGAGGCGAATGGAGCCTCTGCCATTGTTTGGAAGGAAGGAGTTTGTCCTACTTTCCTACCTCAGAAGGTAGGACTACCTTCTGAGCCACAGTGACCCACCCAGACACTGAGTCATAAAATGTGACACATACAGCAATAAGCAATGTATTGATTATTCATTGTAAATACATAAGACATCATTCAACGTATCTGATGGAGGCTCAGTTTTAATACTTTTATGCTATTTTAGATAATTTTGGTGTTTTAATTTCTTTTGTTGTCCTTGTCCCAACATTGAAGTTGGTGCTGTACATCCATCACTGGAGTTGTCTAAAAACTTTGTCTCATTGATAATCAGTTGTCAATGTCCACAAAACGATGAAACTGCTATAAACTTTATAAATCCATTTTAATTTAAAAGAATGATTGCTGGTACACTTATGTAAGAAGTATATTCAAAACTCTTAGATCAATTCTGCTTTAGCTGTGAAATTTGTAACGTTTCTGATTTCTGATGCAATAGACTTCATGCGGGAAAAAAGAGGTCAGAGGGAGAGAAGAAGAGAGTACAAGAAAATACCAGACATATCCTGAGGAAATCTGGTGGTAAGGGTATATTTTTGGACATAAAGAGACAGTTGGGGCTAGGGGACATGAAGAGAACACTAAGAGAGAGCAAGAGCACCATGGTGTCCAGATTTCTTGCCAAGCCCAATTACCTTTACCTCAGAGACAGCGGCATGAAGAGAGCCTTTCTTTCACGAGGCTGGATAGCAATAAAACGACTCTCTGGATGAGAATGACAGAACCACAGATCCCAATCTGTCTGAAAGGTTCAAAATGCAAGTCACCAACATATGCCTTAGTTTGACTTTGGAGATTGTAATATGATAGTATGCACATAGAAAGCACATAGTTGGACATTATTTTCACAGTTTTATGACTCTACTTCATAACATCTTTGCACATTGTTGAATTTGCTGATGGACATACTTTTCTTTGTTAAGCCCCTTAGACCTCTTCAAAGGAGTTTGAGAAGGAAGAAATCAATGTCAATCCTCAACTAACAGTGCTACTCCCCACACAACCACAAAGCCTCCATAATGTCCATCTATCATCTGTATCCTCATGCTAAGATCTGCAAGATGTCTGTGCACAATTCCATGTTCACCACAGATTTTGGCTGCACATGATGACTATAAAAACTGCAGAGAAAGACAGAAAACATACAATAGGAAAAGAAATAAATAGTCAGATCCAGAGTTCTTTTGAAAGGAATACATGGAGGCTAGGGTTCACAACTCACTCAGTCTGTCTCAGTCACTTAGACGCTCAAGGACATTTCTCACACCTTGTCTGCTGATGGAGGTCAAAGCACCAGTGGCACCGATTGAATGGCACCCTGCCCCAGGGCAACTGTGGCTACAATGTAGCTGTCTGACTACCATCTGGATGTGAATGTGTGAATGACTGAATGTAGTGTGAAGGATTTGGAGTCCTCTGACTTGATAAAGCTCTATAAAAGTGCTGACCACTTACCAATGTAGACATGATTTCTTTACAAGAATGCCAGAAAGAAGAAAAACATTGTATGGATATGTCTTATGAGAAGTTGCCTAGTCCAAACTGTCCCTACAACAAAACTAAGTAACACACTATAGTTTTTTTTCACACTCCCTTCAGGCAGCTGAGATGAGGACATTATCTCTTCCCATGACCTCATTCGAGTGAATCACGCTAATATTCCCAGGGTTTCTTAATGCTTAACCTGTTCACAACCATTCATTCTGCCCATCATTGTGATCAATGATGCTTATTATGAATATGAAAAAAAAAAAAGTTTAGTTTTTTTTTCCTGTGCAGTAGAACCTAGCATCTACATGCAAATAGATGATGAACAGATTTGGCTGCTGAAGGTGAGTATTTTTTACAACTTTTGCCAGGCTGAAGATTTTAATAATTCTGTTACTTTTGGTTAGCAAGTGTTGAATAATTTGACTTGGAGCATTGATTTTCCTCATGTCCTATGCTGGGTTACTACCATAAGCAAGCTGATTCCCTTATCTGCTTCAATCAAATGATCTTGTCTGTCGAGGGCAAGTGCATGCAGAGCAGCAATCACTTGACTATTCTGAACTACAAGCCAACGGGTGGACGAATGCACTGGCTAACAGGGGAATGATGTAAGTGCTGCAAAAAGAGGAGCTACCAAGAATCTGTGATTCCAGTAATGTGTATCAGGCTGAGAAGTACCTGGCACTCCTCAGAGTCGAACATAACCAGAAATATTTTGGCTTCTCTGCAGATGTAAAATTACCATCTGCTACTTAAATAAATAGGCCACAAATCTCAAGTGCTTTACACCTGAGTTCAAATGAAAAAATATCTGCATTATAGCTGTGTATAGGAACTTAGAGCAACAGCATTTTGTGCTTATTATAAACACAGGGTGTTTATTTCATTAAATCTGTGCTGTTAATGCCATGTATAGACTGTTTGAAGTAAGTAAAGCTACTCTGAGTATCCAAAGCTTGTAAATTATCTCCTGTCCTTGCTGTGCTTACACAGGGCTTTTGGCAGTAATGAAATCTAGAAACAAAATGTTTAATGCAAGCACTGACCACTTTCTGCTCCCTGCTTCCATACATACAGGTTTAAGGATACCTGTATGATTTGCACTGTTTGCGATGGGACAAGACATTATGCTTGTGTGTTTTGCAGGGGTGTGATAATACATTTAGTACACAGGATAAAATGATGCACCCTGTTGGATTCAAAAGAATAACACATTTTTTTTACACAAATTTTTGAGCTAATAGTTCATATTTATTTTGTTTTGACAAAAATAAAGATTTGACAAACTGTGCTAAGAATAACAAATAGTCTGTAAAATTAATTACGTCTTCTAGCCTAGGGTCCTAAGACATAACCCACGGTTGTGGTTTGACTCCCATTAGTGCTACAGCACAACTAAAGGTTTGCATAAACTGGGTTAAGAATAGTCTTAACTGGCAAAATGTCATAGCATGACTGAAGACATAATATAGATAATGACCCAAACAGTAGAATGTTCAACAAAGGTAAAAAAAAAAAATACATTTATGAAATAAGTTAGTCAAAATTAACTTGTCAAAGTCCCAGCCCTAACTTTTATTAGTTTAGGGTCAACATTTTATTCTGCAAGTCAAAATGTAACTGACCTCCTCTGAAACCTAACCCTCGTCTCCCTATGCCCCCTGGCAAATTTTGAAAATTTCCAGAATTTGATCTGATGGGACAGTAGAAAAATAATTGTATTTTGCAAGTTGTGCAAGAAGTAGTTCCCTGAAGCGATTCAAGCCTAAAACAGCATCTCAATGCTAACCATGTAGCACAGTGGTGCCCAAAGTGGGTCCTTGAGGGCCGGCGTCCTGCATGTTTTAGTTCTCTCCCTGGTTTAGCAAACCTGGATCAAATGATGGCTCATTTGATCCAGAAGAACATTGACATGCTGAAAAGTTTGTTACTACCACCAGGGAGAGAACTAAAACATGCAATATGCCGGCCCTCGAGGACCCACTTTGGGCACCACTGATGTGGCAGAAGCACAGACGTCCCTAACGCTAATGCCAGCGTCCACAGTCGACTTTCTAAAAGGTTTGTTCAAAGAAGTTCCAAGAATGATCTGGTGTTCCTGGAACACTTGGGAGCTGATCAGAAACAGAACTTTGAACCAATGTGGTGGATTAAAAACCAGAAAAAAATAAAAATAAAATAATCAATCTTTGTTGTAGAGCTCATATGTCTTTATTGAAATTATTTAGCAGGAAAGGGGGCTTTGAAAATGTTTATTTTGTTGATACATTTTCAAATAATATGCATGAACCTTAATTATTTAATGAAAAACCCTGCAATTAACTTGATTTAAAACATTTCATTGATTGACCACACCACTAATAAAAATATGATTTTAAGTTGAGCCTCCATCTTTTGATTAAACTCTTCTGGATTACTGAGACACCAGTGATGACTAGGAAAACATTTTTGATAATGTTCTTATATCACTCAAAGCACTAAACGTTACTGGAGTAAAATTGTCTTATGACATACTATATCTGAAAGACTTATTAGGTATTTTCTGCTTTTATTTCTTAAAGTACTATATCAGGATTTTAAGTATTTTTGCCAAACTGTTCAAAGGGAACAATAGTAAGATGGTAATGAAAGAGATGCTCCAGTGTTGCTGTATGTCATGTAAAGATTAAAACGGTTCCTGGGTATCATCAGGTGAAGTGGAGGTCCGCTGCTGGTAAAGCCTGTCAGTCCAGCTTAATCTTCTTTAACAGCCTCTAGAGTTCATTTCCAGGCAGATGTTACATCTCACTGGATTACAGCCCTATTGGATGTCCACAGAGTCCAACACTGCAGCACACGATGCAGCGAACATACAGGAAATACTGCACGCACAAATCAGACGTCCAAGGACACGCTCAGCAGGAGGAATTCTTGATTGATTCTACTATCATACTTTATTCCACCAACATTTTCATTTTGCTGCCCCTCCTTTCCTATTTCTTCCCATCGGTTTCATTTAATTTCATCTCACTTCTCCTTTTTCGCCTTCTGCCTTTTATTCCTTGAGGGTGGCTGTGAAAGATGTGGACGTAAGCACCCGCTTTACTGCAAGGCCCTGCCTTCAGTCGCTCTGTCTGGCTTTCCATCTCTTTCATCTCTACAACATCCAATTTGTTGTACAGATCCACAAGCTTTGTATGAGTAATGATATCTGCCTGCCTGATATCTGCTGTTTGCACAGTGCTTTCACCAAAGACATTTGACTGTTGAGGTACATGTCGTAAGTATGGACAGAGACGCTCTAATGTCCGAGTCTGGAGAGATGAAGAGCTAGCCCTCCCATCCAAAGATTCCTGGTAGAAGGCAATAAAGGCTGTCACAGTGACGAGGCCTTGGCAATGAGATTTCCTGGATAGTTGTAAATGTTCAATCACTCTTTCCGTCTTTTCTTAACCTCTGTGTGCCCACACCCAAATGAGCTGAGAGAGGGGAGTGAGACGTACGACAGAAAAGGAGAAAAGCAGGAGGAGGAAGAGGTTAGAGAAGCGAAAGGAATCGACTTAATTAATGCAACTGATGGAAAGAAACCAAAAGGGAGGAAAGAGTTGCAGGAGCGTCTGATTTAGAAGGAACTGATTGCACAAGCAGCAAGGACATCTTGGTCTTTAACACTGCTCCTAACCCTGAACAGATGGCCATGAGCTGGGGACAGAGGAGTGACCAGAATGTGAATTTGCGTTGAGCACTCGCGTGTTTGATGTGGGTAGTTGTATTTGTCAATCCTTAGCAATTTTTCTTTGACTGTTAGAAAAAAACTATATGCTATTTTCAAAATGGTGCAGCAAGACTTTTAACTGGAACCTGGAAACAAGAGCACATAACACCAGTATTGGCTTCTCTGGATGTTGTTGGATTGATTTTAAAATTGTTTTATTGGTTTTTAAAGCTTTACATGGCCTAGGTCCAGCTTATCTTCAAGACCTTCTTCATAACTATTCCATCTCTAGAACACTTCGATCTAACAATACATTTCTCTTACATATTCCTAGAACCAGATTGAAAAGCCGAGGAAAGACTGAGCATTCGTTGTTACTGCTCCTAATCTGTAGAACAACTTGCCTTTTACCATTAGATCTGCCCACAGTCTGGAACACTTTAAATCACTTCTTAAAATGTATTATTCTTTAGTTTTTCCTTAAAGCCTGACATTATAATTTCCTTCCCCCTTCAGTTATAATTTGTGTTTTATTTTTATGTGTTTTATCTGCGTTTTATGAATACTGTGCAGCACTTTGGTGCAGTTAATATCTGTTTTTAAAGTGCTTTAAAAATAAAATTGACATTTTCTGTGTTTTTATATGGTTTCTTCTGGATTGCTAATTCCAGGAGCTAACAGTCACTGCTGCTAGTATTACTTCATTATTTCAACTTCAACTCCTGTTACGTGTAGTGCTGATATCAGGCTAAATTCAGGTAAGCAAAATTAACATTTTCGCTTGCATGGTGCAATGTATATCAATCTGAGATATTTCTTTGTTGGTAGAGTTGGTAGAGTCTTATATATATATATATATATATATAT
>NW_015112764.1:168750-173734 GCF_001443285.1 Poecilia latipinna | reverse complement strand
TGAAACTATTTAGTCTATCAAAGTGGAAATTTTCCTTAGACTCGAAAAACTATAAAATATCAATATTTAATATCAACAATTTGTAGATAGAGTAAAACATTTAGCATGCCATAGGTAAATGTTATCATTTAGTTTTGTCAAAAATAATTATTGCACTGTCAATGAATGACTTTTAATCAATGTTCTTAGGTACCAGAGGGAAACAGTAATGCCTTCAGCTTAGAGGTTCAAACTGATGAATAACGAGGATGGATGCTATCTGCTGAAATTCCTTGCTGTCTTCCATGTTGTTTCAGCAAACAGTTGAGACAGAGTTTTTTTTTTGTTTTGTTTTTTACCTGGCATTCTAAGTATTCTTAAAAGTTTGTCTGTTATCTTGCAGTTCATGTGACCAAACCAGCTGAGGAAATGAAAAGTTAAAACACTCAACATTGTCTTGTATACAAGCTTTAGTTGGGTAACTTCAAGATCACTGGGTCTTCTTAAAAGATAGTCTCTAAGAAAAGTTCTTAAAATTATAATCAGTGTTTTCAGCAAAGTTGAGCTGACTGTCCAGGAACGATCCAAGGTATTTAAAATTTACCACAGTTTCAACAGGTTGGCCATCGAGAGAAACTGGAACCACTTTAAGGTCTTAGTTAGATCATTTAATTAGCTCTACATTCTTAAGAGAATGAAACATTTATAATAAATAATAAAGACTTTGCGGTATTCTGATTTAGTAATGTAATTATATTAATTGTGTTACCTCCCCCACGCCACTAGAGGCAGTAGCAGGCCCGAAAAGATGCTACTAAAGAGCAGATTTAGAAGTACACAGAAAGCTACAGAATTTGTTAAAAAGTTCTGTGAGCTGCACTGAAGTAAATAAGAGATACATTCAAATACATGCCTAGAGTGGAACTCCTTCCTAAAGGTGAAGATATATCACAGATTTCAAAAGAAAGTAAAACTGGGAGACCGGAGATAACATAGGAAATAGCGCCTCCTTCACTTCCGGAGTGCAATGGTCCCATTTCCAAATAAGGTATGAGACTCCCAGCGGTCCGTCCCCGCCCATTTCTGTTTGCTGCAGCAAGACCCTTCTCTACTGCTAAAATCCTACACCACTCCATTCTTGTTTATATTTTGTGGAAAAAGAATTTGAGCTCAGTGACTTATCAGAAGTTTTCATGTTCTTTCCTTCAGTGATTTATGGTGCAGTGCCACCACAGGTGAGGAGGGAAACAGGTTGGTTTGACTCAGATCCGTGAGAAATCACAGCAGCTGAAAATTGAACAAATGTTGCAACTTTGGTCCCTAATTGAACTGAGTCTACTGGACTACCAGGTCTGAAAACACCTTTTTTTTCACACACCTGGATTTGCTCACTTTACAATTACAAAGAAAACAAAACAGGGTAAAGTCTTCAAGCATTCTAGCAAGTTCTTCAAGTTCTTCAAGAGAAGAACTTGAAGAGAGTTAGAAAAAGGCTCATTTGGAAAGGTTGCCATGTTTCTTTAAAGGCATGAAATATAGCTTAGCTTTTTCATTGGTATTAGCTATAAACAAATCAAAGTAAAGATGTGTTAAAGATGTGTGTACATTATGCATAACAATACATTTAGAGACGCCTGTCAGGTTCATTATCCAGGCTTGTTGTAGCGCTGCAGCACCTGGGCTGTGTGCACTTAAGTCATCGGTATGTAAAACTATTCTGGTTCAAATCTTAGGCCACCTAAAACTTTAATGAAAATTGATAAGAAAAAAAAAAAATCTCAAACAAAGCAGCAAATTAGAGGGCGGTACATATGTTTTCAAAACCTGAAAACAGAAGTAAAATTGTAAAAACAAAAACAAAAATGTGGGCCAGAAGTTCCCCACAAAAATATAAGAAACTGACTAGGTCTTATAAATAATGATTATTTCAAGTCAGCTGGAAAAAAGAAGTTCCAGAAGCTTCTGAATCCTTTGGTTTACATGGAATTTTCTTTGTACTGCTTCACTATTTCAACTTCATTTTTTCGATCAAATGAGACCAATTATAAATATTATTTATTTATTTATTTTAAGATATGTGAACTTTTCCTGCATAGCAAAGACCAGAAGTATCGTTAATGCTGGTATTAGAATTTCTCGAGAGCCACATATTTCCTCCCACAGCTGTGTGCACTCAGCAGTTTTTCTGTGCATGTGCGGCTCTTCCCTGGATGCAGAACAGGGCTGCTGGAGATTGAGCTATTCGTCTGTCTGCAAGACAGAGACGGCCTCCCCTGCATCATTCCTAGTAAGCAGCAGACTCAATCACAATAAAAGCCTGCTGCGCTGGCACTATGCACTCACAGCGTCTGCTCGGGGGAGATCCATGTGATGAAGAGGACGGGGACAGAGAGGCAGGGATGAAGAGCAGCAGCAGCGGGCCGCCCGTGCTCCCCTCCACCTCGCCCGTCTCTCTTTCAGGATAATGAATCAGACATGAAGAGTGGCCGATGCATAAATAACACCTGCAGAATAGAGACCCTGTGCACTGTCGCTGCATGAATCCAGCTTTTTTTTCCCTCTCTAACACACACCTCTCACTCACAGGAGCTGTTGTGCTCCCATAGCAAATCTGGATCATCATAAAAAGCTTTCAGACAAATGGCAATCTGTCTTTAAAATAAATGAGGTGATAGGGGGAGACAGATGTGAGGATGTGTGCAGGGGGAAACCAGAATCTTCATGTTACTCTGCTCTGGATGATAAACCTTAAAGACACATAGCAGCTACAAGACCAAAGAGTCCGCTACTATCCTGTAGGAGACTTTTCTTTTACTTCATGTTCTTACTTTTTTACTTCCCTTTCCTATATTCTTGCCCTCATCAGTTTCCTTTGTAATATTGTTCCAGCCAAAGTCTTTCTTTTCTGCCCAAGAAGATGACAACATACAGCTTTCTTTCCTTTCTGTTTTGAACTAAAAAGACAAAGATCAAAGTTTTAAAGTGTTCTCCAACGGCCAAGAGGGAAAAGGCATCAATTATGCAAAAAATAGTTACCCATTCAACCTGACAGGAAACCCCAAAATTTGCATATCCAGGTCTCAGGTCTGGGTTTGGTTAAAGCGATTTCTGACAGGGTTTGAATGCATAATGCGAACGCCAAGTGAACGCATATGTGTGGGCTGCTTTCATAGTGGAAACAAACAAAATACAGACCTTGTTTCACTCATTAAAAATGAGGCATTATTTTGGTCCTTAAGAGCTACCATCCTGCAACTTTTAGATGCATCCCTGCTCCAACACACCTGGATCTAAAGAATGGCTCATTACCAAGGCTTTTCTAACATGATGACATGCTGAATAATTGGTAATTGAATCATTAATTCAGCTGTGTCCCAGTATGGATTCATTTTAAAGCAGCAGCGCATGCACACTGCATGCTTGATTTGAAGCCACTGCTTTGCCTGTTGGCCTTCCTACTTAAGATGTATTTGTATTTTAAAAATACTATCATAATAAATTAGAGCAAATGAATTAGACTAATTTAGATTTGATGGGATTTAATTGGTTGCTAACTGCTTAGGCTGAATTAAATTATCTTTAAATTGATTTAATTTGATGAGAAGGATTCCATTTGAACTGGTCTGCAACAAACTTGATGACCCTGAACAAAACATTTTGACCGTTTCTATTTACAATCTTGTGTTGTCTAATTTAAATAAACTGAAGGAGAAAACCATATCATTTATATTTGCCATATTTTTCATTTGCTAAGCTACATTTCTCTGACATACCTTCAGTGACATTTTCATTAGATCATGTGATTTCTGTATCTGAGACTGAATCTACCTGTTATTGTTTAAATCAGTGACATGATCCTGAAGGAGACAGACTTCAGCTCCTGGTGTTCCTCAGTGCCTCTCTATTAATTTTTGACTTTATTCTGCAAACACATTACAGTGTTTTTGCATTACTAAACAATCACAGCAACATTCCTGATTGTTGCAATTTTAAGGTAATCAAACCTGGCTCATGACTGATGAACATTCCCCATGCCAATTAATTTTTTCCTCATTTGAACTTATCATCAGAAAAAAGGAATGAACCTGGCAAGTTTCTGCTAACTGAAACATTTTTCACTGGAAATACTGTATTTCCGTTGAAAGTGTTTTTCTTATTCTTCTGAGAACATGTTGGACAAGCTAAGACAACTGAAGCTAGTCACAAAGGAATTAGTTTTTTCTGAAAAACAAAACAAAACAAAAAAAACCCTGAAACGTTCCTTATGTAGTGGTGAGATCAGAAGTGGTTTCATCAAAGCATGAACCAGGCTCTTGTAAAAGTTTTGCTCTAATTTGTGCTTTATTGTTTAGCTTTACATTTATCAGTGTGAATACAGTCTAAGCATTTTAGTGTATGTTATGTGATTTACTGAAGGGGGAAAGAAGGGCAGCTAGCTGCTAAAAAGAACAATGTTCAGCTCCAATATCCAACTCCCAGTGGCTCGTTTGGGACAAAACAACAAGCCAACAGGCCAGTGGATCACGTCTGAACCTTGCCCAGCCACACACACTCCACAAACACAAACATCCTCTGGGCGACACAACAACAGCCGCTGCCCTGCGGCATGGGGATGATGGTGAGTGGAACCCAACCAAAGCGCAACAGAACAAACTATCAGAGTCTGGCGGATCAGTGTTTCCCCATTCACATCCAACCACACACACAAAGGCAAATATCCACACAAACACTAGCAGCTCTGACTATAATCTATTGTCAATGGCACAGTGAGGCAGAACCAGCAGACCAGTCAGAGAAGCTGCATCTTGCACAGTGGAAAGGTGCGTAATCTATAGGGTGGAAAAGGAAAGGCGGCTGGACTTTAAAAGAGAAATTACTGCACAGGGATTCATTATTTCAAAGTTTGAAAATGTGTGTATTAATTTATAGAGGATTTTTTTTATCAGATTATTTAAAAAAAAATAAAATAAGGAACTTAATGTAACCTGATCAACTCATATATATA
>NW_015112764.1:138310-164647 GCF_001443285.1 Poecilia latipinna | reverse complement strand
CAACATCAGACATCTCAGTCCAGAAATGTGCAGTTCTAAGTACAGCCAAGATACTGCACAGAACCCTCAAGGTCCTTGTTTGGAATTGATTCGGTGATGGCAATTGCCAGAAGACAAAAACACCAATTGCATTAAAGTTTTTAATAGGTCAGCTTCATACAGCCTCATTTCCTGCAAACAAGAAAATGAGATTTACTTAAATAATGGTGTAATTGTGCAACATAATCCAGTCCTCGGGGAATTGCTGTGCCAAGAAAAACCAAGTTTAATTGGACAAAAGATAACACTGTTTTTATTGTACAGACAAATGAAATACAAGATAAAAATGATATCAAAAGTATCCTTCATGGTACAAACCACTCGATGCATCTCCATAGTCTTATTTGTTCCATAGCTTCTCTGTAGAACGCAGCACTGTGCAGAAGTACACAAACCCCTGTCCTGGCAATTAGAACTGATGGGAGCTTGGGTAATGAGGCTGGTTTAAGACTTAAACCCACTGATGATGCTGGCAGCCTAAATCAATAGCTGACAGATAATTAGGCTGAGTAATATAAACAGATTAATATCTGCCTGCCTGTCAAGGTACAGCAGCAGCAGCAGCTGCAGTGAACATGGGAAATATGTGGGAGGGTGTTTGAAGGCGAGAGCCGCGTTTGACCGTTCAGCAACTAATGGAGAGACAAGGTGAAAGTCTGTGTGGACGACATGGATGAATAGACATATTGATATTGACTATAATGCTGATGTGTCTAAGCAAAAATTTGAGAGGTGGTTTTAAAAATGGTTGTGCTGAATATTTGAACGTTTGGCTATTCCACTCATCTTTAAAGCTGATTTTATCAGATCGATTATCCAGGTTGTCTTCTCAGGTAGATTCAGTTCAATTCGGTTTATTTATGTAGCCCCAATTCACGACAAATGTCATCCTAAGCCACTTCATAAGAAAAGATATTTCTCTTCTATCATATATACATTCCAATTGATCCTAGTTATGAAGCAGTACAGTATGATCAAATTGATACTGCAAGTCATTTAAAAAGTTTCTATCAATGGAAACCCAACAGATTGCATCAAGTCATTGATCTGCATTCATAACATCATATTCTAGATATCTACAAATTGCAAAATGTAAAAGTCCAGAAGTCATAAGATTATAGTTTTTTTTCTTTCTTTGTGTAGCATATAGTGATATCTTGTGTTGTAAAAAACATGGCTGTGAAACTACTCTGCTATTACTTACTTAGTCCTGAGGCAAACTTCCTGCCTTAGGATTTTCTGCATGGACTCTCTATTTCCTGTACATCTGTGTGTTCTGGCTTCCCCCCTCAGGCCTCATTGCTCTGAACTACTGTGCGTGTATGTGTATGTGTGTGCGTGTGTGTGTGTGTGTGTGTGTGCGTGTGTGTGTGTGTGTGTGTGTGTGCGCGTGTGTGCGTGTGTGTGTGTGTGTGCGTGTGCGTGCATGTGCATGTGCATGTGTATGAATGTGTGGTTGGTTGTCCTGCATGTTTGTGTGTTTCGCTGTGATGGACTGGAGACCTGAACAGGGTGGACTGCGCCTCTCGGCCGTCTTTACTTCGTCTGTCCAGAGAAATGCTCAGCTGGACCATGAGCCTGGCAGAAGTGAGATTCAGGTTTTGAACTGATAACCTGTCCAGGCTTTTCCCTGTGCAGGACAAGCTTTAGAGATACACAAATCTGATCAATAATCATATTGTTATCAGAATATATTTTTAATAATTACATTTTTGTTTCTGTGATTTTTTGGAAGCTGTGGTGTTATTTTTTTCTTCTTTTTTTTTCTTTTTCTTTAATGGATCTCCTGTGGTATAAGCTGATATTATTATTAAACAAGAAAGCAAAGTCAGTTTGGGTTTTCTTTGTTTTTTTTTGTTTTTTTTTGTTTACATTTCATTATCAAATTTCTAATATTCTCCTACTAAAGTTTGCCTATTTTCTTCTTGGCAACTTGAAGTGTTTGCTACAGAATGAGTAAGTACTAAAGACTTAAACTCCAACTTCTATCTTTATCCAGCATGCCTTTTGCTCTGCAGCCAAGGCCAGTGTAGTGCTGGCTGACAGACGCTGGACAGTGTGCAGAGCGGGTTGAAGGTGAGTCAAGCTGGCAACCAAGTCTGCAGCCAAGTTGATAATTCTATTAGCTTGCTCGGCTACAGCCGGAGCGGTGCAGTGCTCTGCATGCACCTGGCTTTTAGAGCATTCTCCTGAGATAGAAAGAAAGTGCGTGAGAGGGTGGTGGAGAGATAAAAAGGGGGAGTGAAGGAATGGAAACACAAGTGAGACCGAATAAAATATAGAGAGGAAGAGATAAAAGGCCTTTCTGTATTCACCGGGCTTCCACGGTCTCTTGGGGGCAGGATCACCTCCACTTATTGAAGAATAGAAGCCGCTGCTGGACCGGCTGATAGCTGAGACAATGTATGCGAGGGCGAAGTGAGAGAGGACAAAAGATCAGGGGGGGAAGGAGGGAATATGACAAAGACAAAGAGGGTTGGATGAGAAGAGAGTGAACAGGAGCTTTCACACTAGTTTTCCTCCATTTATGCCCCGGCATTATTAAAAACAAACAGGCGAAGGCGGCTCACTGAATGCACAATCGTCTAACTGGAGTTTTGGGTCACTGCAGCGCTGAGGCTGTACAACGCCAAGGTCAAACACACAGCCGATAAAAAGAGACACAAGAATCTCCAGATCTCTATTAAAGCTGTTCCCCCTGCCTTCATATTAGCTTTCCCATTTAATGATAACCAAACAGGCTTTGAGAAAGCCTGCATGGTCTAATAGCTCTGCTGCAGCCTTTAGGACCCATCATGAACACGTCTCATATAAATGCAGGAGTTTCATATGTCATAAACAATGTGTGAAAAGCATTAAAGGGGAATAAAGTGGAACTGCTGCATAGAACTTCAGCTTGAGTCGAAAAGGTTTTTATATGTAAAATTGTCAGACTTTTTCATTACTGATATCAAAACACAATGAAAACGTATTTTCACAGAACAGAAGAAGTTCTGATTGGTGAATGAGAACTGACCAGAAATCCAAAGGAAAGCCTGGACCAAAATGCCTTCATCTCTGAGAGCAGATCCTGAGCAGTGTGATGGCTGGACATGCCCATCAGGTCTGTATTTACATGTAATTGAGCAGATGAACGCATCACCTTCAGGCATCGATAAACTGTTCCCAGGATGAACCAGACTGCAGCAGCTCCATGATTCTCTTCCTGGTTTCTCCTGACTTTCGCATTAGAAAGCAGTGAATTCCAGGTGAGACCTTAAAATTCATCCTCAGGTGAGCTTTCAATTAACTTTCCTCTTTGTTTTAAAAAGCACTAATCACTGTGTATTTAAACTTCTGGTTTTGAAGACATCAATAAGTAAATCTCTGGCTCATTTCTCTCATTGTGTTAAATATAAATCCATCCATCCAACTTCTTACACCCTTGTCCCTTAGTGGGGTCGGGGGGGTTGGTGGTGCCTATCTCCAGCTAACGTTCCGGGTGAGAGGCGGGGTACACATAGTTTGTGTATGTAAACTTCTGGTTTCAACTGTATGTGTAAATGTGAAATCTGATCTAATACCACAAAAACCATTAAACATTCAATATTTACAGATTATTGGAATTAAAAGACAAAAATTTCAGCTCAACATTTCAGGTTTGGAAGCTCAGAAATGAAAATAATTGGAGTTTATGTGTTAAAAATATAACCCTTCTCTTTCAATCAATAAAATATGCAGCATATCACACAAATTTAGTGTCATTAGTCCCCCCTCCCCCAAAAAAAGAATAAAGCAAAAACTGGGGCATAGAGCACCTCGTGATCATCCTACTTATTTTATGAGCCATACAATAACTCAGGAACCAAAAAACACCAGAGGAATGTTGACTTTCTGAAAGGCCATATCTGGCATACATGTGCATTCCAATATTGAAACAAATGGTAATAAAAGAAGGAGAAATGGCCTGAATAAAATCCTGTAGAATGCATGTAACGGAAAATTGTAATTGGTATAATTTAGCTCGGGTTAGCTGGAGCAGAAAGCAACTTAACGAGGGTTCGCCACGGCGAAAAAAATGAATAAAGAGTCATTTTGTGAAGGAGAAGCTTGACATTATCAGCTCCCCCGGAGATGCACAGCCATTTGCAGATAAATTGAGGCCCTTAGTTTAAAGTTAATTGGATCAACCTGTGGTACACCTTTGGAGTCACAGAGGTCAGTTCATATTATTCATATTCAGGTAATTATGTATTGCGTGGATGTCTCTTTGTCAGCCTGCTCTCTAAAGCCTGAACTCAGCTGAACATGTGAGGAGGTTAACGTGGCCTGGAGCAGCGGGAGGAGCAGGCCAAGCACCGGGTTACCGCGCTCCAATTTCAGCCAGGAAACAAGAAAAAAAAACATGGAATATGTTAGACGACTTCTGTTTGTGACATTATGAGTACACAATTACACCCATCATAACATGCATGCTCTTTATATTTCAGCCATTTTCGTCCTCACACCATTCTTTAGGTCTCTCTTGCACTCAGTCTTTGAGTCTTGTTCACACACACCCTGTTCTGTCGTACCTCACCTACACACACTCACACATACATTTTCCTGCCATGGGAGACTGTGGCTTATGTCCCAGTGAATAAAACCCCCATTATTCAGCTAATTAATAACTTAATTAAAGCTTGCTGGCACGTCAGCCGTGGTTGATTACATCATTATTAGGAGTAATTGGGGATTTCTTTAATGGCACCTTGAGAGAAGGAAGCAGAGAGAGAGAGATAGAGAAATTCCTGTATTTCCTACAATGTTCAGTTTAGCATTTATAGAATCACTCATTCAAATCAAACTGTAAGAATGAAATTGAGCTCAGTTTAATCAAACGACATCAGTTTACTGCTCTGTGTAGAATTTTTCTTCTCACTAGTGAACTCATCAATAAATCAGTTGGCAGCTACTTCGGGATCATTATTGTGCGTTATGTGTTGTGCCTTGAATGGAAAAATATAAATCTGTATTAATGCAGAAACACTAGATTATATGTATGAAGAAAGAATTATATTTAAAAATCTACATTTCTTTTAAAAACATAATTTTCAGTATGCAGGGAAGCAAATGATTCAGGAGTTCAGTCCAACTGCAGGACAAAACTGAGAGGGAATAAAACATAAAAAGTTTGCCTCTTTGCAGCGATCTCACACAACAAACACATGAACATTATACATAGATAATAGGATGGCATTCATGAGATTCTAAGATATGCATAATAACAAAATATTCTGAACATGAAACTTTAGAAAATGTAAACACTCTGTTCCTTTTCCACCAGAGATTCACATCGAGATGTCACTTTCAAAATAATGTCTTCAAACATCATCAGCCTTCCACCAGAGACTACTACTACAGCACCAAGGCAGCATGTCTACACAGTTATTTATAAAAATATTAATACTTCAAATCAGACTTTGAAAACTATCAGATGACCACACCACACCGTATATACATGCATGCACATGCACACGCACATAAGCCCACTTTCTCGCTATTCTTTTACTTCACTAGGAAACTGTGAAGTGTTCATACAACTTTTGACGGGAACCTTTTCTGTTCCTGTGAGCAAACTCCACCCACACTGAGTGGACACTCAGTAGAAGTGGGGGGGAAACATAAATACTCTCTGCATGACTTATTTATCTTGATTTTAATCAGTGGGTCAATTTGACCCACAACAGAATACATCTTGAGTTCAATTATAAAGATCATCCCTTGAAAAAAGATTCAAAATGTAATATAAAAAATGTACAATAGATCAATTTCAAGGATAATTATTTTTCAGTGGACATAATTTTTTTTTTTTTCAATACATAGAGAAGCAAATGATTCAGGAGTCCAAATGAGTAAATGTCCAAATGTACTTGTTTGGACATTTTTATGTCCAAATGAGTAAATGAGTAAATTGTCGTCATTGATCCTTTATTTTTTGAGCAATACAAAAAGAAAAAACATCATTGCAGAAATATTGATTGAAATGGTTAGTATAGGAATTAATAATCAGATACAAAAATGTTTTGGAGGATTTTTTTGGTTTCTGACACTATTGCATAATTAAAGGCTCAAAGGGTCAAACTGACCCAGGAACATTATTGCTGTACCTCAGAAACGAACATAACAGGAGGGTCAAAAGCTTTGAAATAATATATGGAGAACTTTTAAAGAAATACTGTTGGAGTACTCAACTATCTAGGTTCATGTATGATCAAAATTAAGACATGTAAAACTGTTTTACAGTCTGCTGTATAACAGCTGCCCTTTTGGTTCTTAAAGTGGTACTGGTGGTTCTGCATAGAACCCACCAGCCAGTTTGCCTGTCGGACCAGAACCAGTTTCTAATTCATTGTTCTGCAGGAGCCCAGAAGTCATGTCAGACTTGAGTCAGCCAATCATCTAACAAATCAAAAATACATTTTGGATGTCGTAAGCTATATAATAAAGTTATTTACGGGATCGTTCAGCTGTATTATATTGTTAAATTCTCAGACTTAATTGTAAATAAGTGAGTCAGTGATCATTTGTTGTTGTGTGAGGAGTTTCTTCTGTCTGGTATTTTTGAATTAATTCCTTCATATGAGATTAACAAGTCTGACTGACAGAGCCCCAACTCAACTTAACTTTATAAGGAATTATGATTAATAGTAATATAATTACATAAACCAAACATTAATGCAAATGTTGAATTCCATCATAGTCATAAGCGAAGTTCAAGGTTACAGAGAGTCTTCTGACATGTAAACATTTAGCATATTTTATAGCTCCTTACCAAATTAGAAAACATTTAACTGACTTCCACTCACCCCAGCGATGTTGAATCCACTGTTTCCTGAGTGTTATGGAGCTATGATAAACCATCTGAAATCTCCTCTACAATGACTGAAACAGGAGAGCATAATGAAATTAGTCTAGACAAACCCAATCCTTTCTCTTTCTGCCTCATTAGAACCTCATGTCCATTCACTGCACACTCCCGGGTCTCAGGTAGGAGCCACTGAAAGCCCTGCATGTGAATCCATCTGGCTTCTTTTAATCAACTGCAGGTTGAAAGGAACAAAAAGTCAACGAGTGAAAAGAGGCGGCTGTTTTGTTTTATTTAGCTGGGATTTTTCATTAAGCAGTCTGTAACCAAGACTAATTATTGTCTAATTTATTCATCTACCATTTTAATTTTCTTTCTAATTTCATATACTCTTGTGTCAATAGTACCCTACCTCTGAAATAGCTTCATATAAGGCTTGGTAATGAGGATGATTGTGTCTCACAATGTATCATGAAATTATGAAGAGTTCTGGAAACATCAGCTTTAACTTCTGGAAGCCGCATCCATAGAACGGTGAGGTAATGGAAAGACTTTGTCCCAAGCAGGGCTGCTCCTGGATGGACGGGTGCAGCCATAACCAGGCTTCACTCCGGTCCAGTCTGGTCTCTATAGTTAGGTTTACAAAGTATTTGCCCTCTCAGAAATTTCTTCTGTTTTTGCTTTTTTGTCACACTTAAATGTTTCATATCATCAAACAAATTTTAATATCAGACAAAGTCATGGCACCTGGTCACGTAGCTCTAAATTTTTGTAAACGTTCACACAAACTGGACAATTTGGAAGGTGTTCTTGCAGAGCAGGTCCCCCTACACTGGCATTTATATAAACCTATGAAGGTTCATTTTAGGAGAATATGTCTCCAACCTACATACCAACTATAAACATCGTACCACTGGCTTCGCACAACTAAACTTTGACTATAACTCAGCCTTTAGGACTGCTAATTAATTAAAAATCATATATGATTTTATGGATTTAATTTTTTTTAGATTCTCTCTCAGTTGCAGTGTAACTATGAAGACAATTACAGACCTAAATTCTTTGAAGGAATCAATGTGTGACTGATTCATGCGCCCCTATTCATATTTAACTGAATTTGCTACCGAAAGGATTTTAAGGCACAATTGAGGATGGGACAAATCTTCTATTTTCTTATTCAAGTCTGCTGTCTAAGGAAACTATATTTATTGGTGTGTTGAAGGACACTGCAAATGGCTGGAAGAGCCTGATGTGCCGGTCAGTCTTCCTTGTCTTTTGTCAGGTGACAGCTCTCCCTTTTTATGTCCAAAATGGAAAATGTAAATAATAATCAAGTCAGTCAGGATGAACTTTCCTTCATGACTTTCTGTGTGCTGGAGAAATGGTAAGCCTCCAGGCAGATCCATCTCCAGCATCCATTCTATTATTTACTCAGGGTCAGAAGCATTTCTGACTAATGAGCAGCTCTACAACAATACATGTTCAAGCCATTGAGGAGAATATAGTGTTTGTGTAACAGAGCTATTCTTAAGTGGATTTTACTGGATTTTTTTTCACCCTCTAAGTCCCTTTTATTATGCTGTAGGAGAGGAAGAAATATTACAGAGCAGCAATACAGTTTGTTTTTTTATTATTATTCATTTCTCTTAAGAACATTTAAACAGCTCTAACCTGTGAGAATTAAGAAGCTGGAGCATTTGTCCAAATTTGCTGATCCACTTTTAAATCCTTATTTATTTAGCTTTATACACTCCAGCACATTGGGAGTCGACTGACTATAAGCTCATTTAAAGACACAATTTCCAACTTAATCTCCTTACACAAAGGCACAGTGAGAAACAAATAAGTGAATTACAAAGATTATCTCATGGCTATCTAAATCTCTGGCATTTTATTTCCAGTAAAGCTAATAAAGAAAAAAAAAACATGTGATTTTTGTGATGATGCTGAAAGGTAAATGATTTTGTTTCCTAAAACAAAAGCATTTACTTTTGCTTTTGATGAACCTAGAAGGTTCATCTTCATGCTGTGGGGTGCTTAGTATCAGACATGCTTCAGAGGGACATTTCATACCACGGAGAGCAAACTATTTAATAATCTAAAGACAGAGTTAGAACTCTGCCAGGATCAAACTCCAGCTCAGATTTCTACTTTCTAAGTCTGAAAGGAATTTGGACTGATAAGTAAACAAATGAAGTTTGTTTTAACATTCATATCCATCTTTAAAACGTTCTCTTGTCAGAGTTGAACTAGACTGTTCTTTGTAACATTCTCCCAACATTCATTCTGAATCTTTTGCTCACATCAGCATCATCCATTCAGTCCTCTCAGCTTTTACAGCCCATGTGTGATTCATGTCAGTGTGGGGTCTGCAGCTCCAGGCCTCCAGTGTAACTGCCCTGCAACTTTTGGATGCATCTCAAATGCATCTGAATCAACAAGCTGAATTATCTGCTTTGCATGTCAGAAGGTTTTGCATCGGTCTGGTCATTAAACTTTCCTTTGATCCAGGTGTGTTGGAACTGGAATCCATACAAAATTTGCAAGACAGTGGAACTTGGTGGAGTTTCAGAGGCTTGATGAAAAAGGAGAACCTGCTCACAGATTCTCCCAATGAGGAAAACTGCAGAGGACTTATTATGTGACTGAAAACTTAGAAGGGCTGTTATCACTTTCCAGGGAATGTTAACCAGAGGTTTGCATGTACTCTTTATCAAAGATCAGAATTTATTTTTATTTAACTTTCTATGTTTTTAACCAGAACAAAATCCTTCTTAGATAGAAAGCGCATTAAAGCTTTTCAGAATAAAATGCCTCTTGTAGGACTGTGTTTTTTGAGCAATGTCTTTTAAACTGAAAGTCTGATGTTTACCTCATTTGTACCTTGACTGGCAAACTTCCTCCACTGATATGTAAAACATTTATGAAATTGTCAAATGTATTTACTCAATGCTCAAATTGAGTGTATTCCAACCACTTACATGACCACAGGTGTGTAACATCAGGAGCTGGGCTTGGCCTCTTAGTTCCAGTGAAATGAACTCTGAATGCTTCAGCATACCAAAACATTTTGGCCAATTCCACGCTCCCAACTTTGTGGGAACAGTTTGGATCTGGTCCCTTCCTCTTCCCACATGACTGTGCACCAGAGCACAAAGCAAGGTCCATAGCGGAATGAATGGAGAATCTGGTGTGGATGAACTAGACTGACCTGCACAGAGACCTGACCTCAACCCCAATAGCAGAGACTGAGAGCCAGGCCTTCTTGTCCAACATGAATATGTGACCTCACAAATGCGCTTCTGGAGGAATGTTCAAAAATCCCCATAAACTCTCCTAAACCTTGTGGACAGCCTTCCCAGAAGAGTTGAAGCTGTTCTAGCTGCAAACTAACATCATATTGAACCACATGGATTAGGAATGTAATGTCACTTAAGCTCATATGTGAATCAAGGCAGGTGAGCAAATACTTTTGGCAATTAAGTGTATGTCCATACACAAAACTGAAAATATTCTTGTTTTTGTTCAGAGGTACTCAGGTACAGTGAGAGAACATTTCAGCTCAAATCTGCTTATTTAATGAGGGTTCCATACAAAAATCATGTCAAATTATGAGGACATAGTTTTCAAACTTTATTTGTGCTGAATATAGAAGTTAAAAGTTGCCGTCCTCTCTGTGAGACATGCAGCCAACATATTCAGTTGTCAGACTAATAAAAAGGAGTGTATGTCTAAAATGGGATTGAAACTATGTAATCCAGGAAAGACTGTAATCCTTTTCATGACAGATAATCAGAGTATGGCAAGTTCAGCTTTTCATCAAACAACACTGACAGATCAAACAGGAAATGATTGAAATGCATCCCAGTGAAACGAGCCTTTTCGGCAGGATTAGTGTTAGTGATTGAGGAGCAATTCTCTGAGTTCTATGTAACAACAGACCAGTCGTCCTCCTTTGAGGATTTCCTACTGAGAGAATGTGTTCAGTGTGCCTTGGCTTTAATCAGAGCTAAACTTGTACAACCGACGGATGCTAGCCAGGTGGAGCTGCAGTGAATACTCATGAATACTCATGGATCCTTCAGCACCAAGAACCGGTTTCAGATAAATCATCTGCATGGAGCCACAAAGTGAAGAATTAACAAGATGCTAACTCAACTAGCTAACACCAGTTAGCATATAAAACACTCAAATATTTCCACTTTCACTGGAAGTCAGAATTCTAGCAATGTCCCAATCAACTGAACTGTGTTTCAGCTGTAAATCAGAAACCAGAGTTTATTTGTTCTGTGACAATAATAAGACATACAAGACTACTAGCCAAAAACCATATCTTCATGATATATGAATTCAAACATGTTCATACTTGGACAGAATTGTTGTTACCAGTCTGTTAATGATTTTATAATAATGTAAAGAATTATTATAACATTATAATAATGCTTATTATGTTTTTTTCAATTATTCTATTGAACCACAATGCAAAAACAACATATGTTTTACATTAATTAATATTCAGAAGAAATGTATTATTATTATTATTATTATTATTATTATTATTATTATTATTATTATTATTATTATTATTATTATTATTATTGTTATTATTATTATTATTATTATTATTATCATCATCAGTTTCAATATATTTCAGTCACCACTGTAAGGTATTCAGTCATTAACAGAGGAGAACCAACAATTTTGTCAGAAAGTATAAAACAGTTTTCTACAGATATTGAAGCTCTAAACAAACATGCAGCAGCCATCTTGGGTTTTGAGGTCAGGCTTATTGAGAAACATCCAACTTGCCAAGTTGTTTTAGGCAGAACGCTAACAGAAAACCCAGTGTTGGTTTTGCAGGTTTGGACCTTTCTGTGTCAAAGCTCCAAAGTTCTTAACCAAAATAACAAAATGATTCTATTCTATAACTTGAGACTCAAATCACGAGTCTGAATGAAATGTTCAGTTTCTGCTGTGTTTGGCAGAAACAAAATTAGAACACTGTTTTAGACTTAACTGGTCCATTTTTAAATCTAATGGGTTGCCACCTACTGATGCACCAACTGTATTTCAGAACGTGGAGAGGCATTTTGTCCCAAATGGAAGACAAGTATCAGCAGTAATAAGTAAAAATAATGTTGCTGAGGGGCCTGTTTGTATATCGACTTATGTCTGCTAAACGGCCAGACTGTGCCACTGCCTCCCTAACTTTGTGTCATGTGTTAACACGTTCTGTCATGCTGGCTTCTGGCCAGACACTAGCTAATCACTTTCTGTCATTTGCAGCATTTCCACGTGTGTAGGAACGCCTGTGAGCTAAGAAACACTCCCCTCAGACATTCCATCAAAACAAAAATCAATCCGTGCATCAACTGTTCCATTTCACAAAAAGAGAATTAACATTTTGAGCTTCCTTTAATTGGCTTCATTGCAGCCATAAATCACAGTAAGATACAAATGTGTCCTGGTATGACAGTCAATAAAGTCATTATGCAGGGAGGCAGATGGGAGCTGTTGCTGTAATTTCCGTTTTGGATCAGAACAACATGAATTCATGAATTTGAGCTCTGCTGCCGTCCAGCAGAAGGCTGGAGCAAATAAGCACTTCTCTGATGACTGCATGTCTCTTCACACTCTGACAGCGGTCATCTCTCAACCAGCACACAGCTGCCTGCTGGCACAAATCAAGCATGGCCAAATTTAATCAGCTGCACATGGAGGCAAACCAATCCGAGGGCCATTGGGCAAATGCAAATTTTACTTCTACTGTAAAACTGCCATTTTGCTTTCTATTCCCATATTTTTTCTTCCAGTTTGAGAAACATGGGTTCAGGCAGCAAACACGGCATAATTAATAGCATTGTGTGAGGAAACATGTAATAACACTATGAGATAATAAATTGCAATATTGTAAATGCAATCTAATATAAATAACCTAAAGTGGGCTTATGATTGTAAAGTGCTGCCTGGGTGTGGGAACCCCAAAGGGCCTGCAATCTGAGAAGCAGTGGTCCATACATCCTCCTCCTCTACAGAGTCCATAGAAAAAGTTCTGACCTACATTTTACAGCTCATTAACTATACAAAGACTAGCTGCAGAAAATAAACCGACAGAGAGCATGAGTGTGTTGTCTCTGGGCTCATTCCTGAGAGCTAATGTGTGGGAAAGTTAAAGCTCCTGCATGCACACGTCGCACATTCAGAGAGGCTCTAGAGCCAGGAGCGAAAGAAATCTGAATGTGACTTGATGCTTATGGAGAGGACATCCATGTAAACAAACAGGGACAAACACATTCAGGATTTTATATTACCATGAGGATGAAATGTTTATATTTCAAAATTTAAGAGCATTTATTATTACTGATCTTTTTCAGATGAGTACTGCAGTTTAAAAATGTTCAGAAATACAACCAGAGAAACTTCCAATCTTGTTAACAATGGTTATTCCAATGTAACCTTTGGAATACATCAGTCTAGATGGTACAGAGACTGTTGTCATTGTGGAAAAAAAGAAAAAAAAAGAATTGTTGATTATTGAAAACGACTCAAATTATTTGCTGTCTTTATGTTCATCGTGGATAACTAATGATAATACCATACATTGTAAAAGATACAAAATACTCAATTTTATCCTTAAAACATCTCAGCTTTTAAGAAAGTCACATCTCTCTTTTATCATAAAACCTCCGAGACAATTTGAATAACAGATGAGATGTATATTATCTATGGAAACACTAAATATCTACATCAACATCGGTATCGACCGATTTTAGACACTTTTCAGCATATCAGTATCAGTTTGATAAGTAAAACTGCCCCGATATTAACAACCAATGTTTATATCTATTTTGTTTGTGTTTCAGGAGAGGAATGTGGTGGGTTGGTCATGTGGGATCTGTTCAGTCATGTGACAGTGATAGGATTGTGCAGTGTTTAATTGAAGCAGAGAAGCAATATGAGGTGTGTGGTTGCCCTAACCACACACCCCAGCAGTGTGTGTTGAAATGTAGGTAAATATTAGCCTGGTAAAAACCAGCTTCTTGTTCTACGCTCAGCTTCGTCCAGAGGGTCTGAGGAAACGATGGCTTCCTGGAGGCATGGACTCTGTTGAGGTTTTATATTTTACCCCATCGCTAACATTTGCCCGTGATGTATGTAATGCATCATTTCAATGCTAAGAAGCTTTCTGGATACTGACTGCACCATAAACACCAATCCTCCATTGCAAAGAGAGAAGAGCAGAGCAGCCCAAATATTCATATCGACGCATCCGTATGATCAGTATTATTAGTACTGGTAATTTAAAGGTTGATTTTGTAACTGCATATTTTGATTGGGAAATCCTGACTCTTAGGATTAATCCAGGAAAAAGCTTAAAACAGGTTTAATACCAGAACTGTTGCACATAAAAGTTTACAGTTCTAATTATATCGGGGCATGGTCAGTAGGAGATGCTCTGTGTCTGTGGACCTGCAGAACACATGTGATGGGATGCTAAGAGAGGAGCTGAAGTACTGCTTGGGAATGCCAGGTATCTCATAGAAAAAGAAGTGACAGCCAGACAGCGGTGAGGTGTGAGGTAGGAATGGTAGCATATGTCTAGGTGGGATTGGAAGTGCATTGGGGATCAGAGTTCTGTGTGAACGGTTTACCAGCCCAAAGCAACCAAGGAAGTGTAGAAGACCACAGCAGAGCTTTTCATAACTGTGGTGAAGGAGGATGAGTCTGTTTAACAGAGTAGCATCCTAGTGGTGCTCCTCTGCGTAAAAGCAAATAAATATGAAGGGAGGAGAATGACCACCTACCATGCTTCAGAAGAATCTTATCAGCTGTTCTTGAGCAAAAGTTTCAGGCAACATTAATGTATAATTTTGCAGCAGCCAGGCCGGGGGTCGGCATGCGGCTCTTTAGCGCTGCCCTAGTGGCTCTCTGGAGCTTTTTCAAAAATGTTTGAAAATGGAAAAAGATGAGGGTTTTAATTTTTTTGCGGCTCCAGACAGTTTTGTTTTTTTGGACCAATATGGCTCTTTCAACATTTTGGGTTGCCAACCCCTGGGTTAGGCCATCAGTGTCAAAGGATACTTTGTTTCAGAATCAGTCGTCAAACTGTTTGTATTTTTAACTCAAAAGCTCAAATTCTTGTCATACTTGTCTAATATGATCATCAAAATATGCTCAGCCAAAATGATATTAAGGAAATAGTCTCATGCTGAAACAGAGACGTTAATTATGATCGCTAGAGGCTGTCAGTAGCAAAAACAAGCACTTTTACTTTCCCTTGAATAACTGTCATTTATAATTATATTGTGACAATTGCCTGTCACTGGGTTCGCTCATAACACTTAAGAATGTCAGAGATTTTAAAGTTAATGTTTAAAAATCAGATACAAACTTCTTTGAGACCTTAAAGTCTGAGCAGACTTTCAGCTAGTTGGATGTTAATATCTAATGGTGAAAAACAGAAGTATTGCTTGTCCATAAATCCATATGCAAGACTGCTTAAGATTGCGTATGTGTTTCAATAATCACAGGAATAATAGTCATATCATCAAACCAAATCTTGAAAGCTACAGAGAATAATATTTAGGTTTTTGTTCTGAACACAAATGACATAAAATAACAGTTTCATTGATGATTGAGGGTCCTGGATAAATTGCAGCTTTAACTCAGTAAATGTCTCTTTTTTTCTTTCAAAATCAACAACAGGGAGAATGACAAATGGGCAATGTCTAAATGTATAAGCAGTCAACAAAAACAGCAAGTTCTTCCAGTACAGTCATGAAATTAAGCACACACAGACAGATATGTCGTACTTAGGCAGCAGTGAGTACAAAGAAAGAAAGAAAAAGTAAAGGAGCAAGAACATATCAGGACAGAGAGGGAGTAAAATGAAGTTGAGGAGAGCGGAAGGGATTGATTTTCTTTGACATTTCCCACTGAAAAAGTTCTGAACTCGTCATAGGGACTCAGAAAAAAAGAAGAAAGAAACCATATCTAATACATACACTGGCTCCTCCAGCCGTTCCTAAGCAACAGCCTTCACCCGAGGCGAGATCGACGAGCTATGGAGGAAGAGGAATAGACGGAAAGATAGCAGCAGAGAAGCAAGACACAGATAGAAATACGGAGATATGGGAGTGAACTCTCTACAAAGCGTTGGGTGGAAGCTTTGCTGTATTGATTTTAGGTGATATCCATGTTTAATGTTTCAGGATGGTGTTGAAAAATCCAAGGGATTCTATTTGGAGGAGTGAAGCTGCCAAAAGCGAAAGGAAAGACGAGAATGAATGTTTCAACAAATATAAACCGATACAGAATGAAAAAAAGGAAATGTAGTTTTAGAATGTTCTTTTACTCTAAATTCCCTAAAGCTACTTATTTCACTATTTCCTACTCAATTTACAAAACAGTTTTTCTTAGCTTTGCAGCTGAAGAACTGTTGATGGTTTCACACGTCGTCTTAAGTCTCCAATAATACAGACAAAAAAAATCCCTGCAGGATCTGAAAAGTTACTAAATATAACAGCCAAATGTAACAGTAAATTGATCAAAGTGCCTTATCTCGTCCTAACCACACCCACAAGAGTATATTGGCTCTGCCCATTTTGGTGAAGTTTTTCAATATGGGTTCACATGGATGTTAGCTACACTATAATGATTATTTAAAGAAAAAATTACTGACTGGGCAGTGGCCTCTCCAATGTTAGCAACAAAATACATCTTTCAAAAAAATTCTGTACTAGAGAGCAACATTTTCACATTTCCTTCATAAGCATCTGACTAAGCTGCAACATCAAGATGGTCGACCATGAAGTCAAGCAGCTACTTAAAGAAAGCTCACAGAATCCAACAAACTAATAAATAGGCCTTTGTGGATATTAGAGAACTAATAGAAGGAATTAATTTTACACATACTGTATAATACAAAGGAGCAGATTATGGAGCATATGTAAAAGAAAGAAAAAACAAAAAACAAACAGAATTAAGCTATCAAAAAACTAAACTTCCAGGAATGGCAGTTCATAGCAAAAAAAAAAAAAAAAAAAAAAAAAAAAGAAAAACAGCTAGTAGCTTTTTTCTAACTCATTCTATTTCATTTTCTTTTTAATACCCGACAGCAGCATCACTTTTCCCAGAAACTGAAGTATTCCTTTTAATCCAGTAACATGCAAGTCTCAACAGACACTTTTTTGACATATTTTATATACATATATAGAATATTTTTATTTTTTTCCTCTTGAATGTCTGATGAGTATCATACATCCAGTGTAGGAGATTCTGTCTTTGCACATGTGAGAGAGGTTGGGAGCACAAAGAGAATATTTAACCTTCACTCTGGCATGGCAGCCACCAGATGGCTGCTGACACCTGCACTACAACTACCTCTGAAGACAAACCTGCAGACACACATACGGAGAACAATCAAAGATTTAGGGGGTGCTGCTTTGTTTATGCCATCAGCAGGGAAGTCCCAGTGTGCTGATGAAGAGATAATGAAGCGTATAGGCCAAAAATCTGGATACATTAAGCTTCACTAGAGATACTTCAGTAATGAATGCCCAAAGAATTGCAGAATAGGCCTGCAAAGTCGAGTTAAGAGCTGAATTCCCAGTACAACTTCATGACTGCTCTTATCACTGCTAGTGCTCAGCCTGTTCTCTAACTCTGAAAATCAGTTTTCTTCCACTGTTTTAAACATGGCTAATATGAGAAAGGCAAATTTTCCAGAAGGTAATAAAAATAGGAAACCGACTTTATCTGTAGAAAGTAAAAGCTTTTAAGATAAAAGCTTTACCCATGATGTACAGATTATCTGTACACTGTTGTTCTGTATTTTTATCCTCTTCCACACGGCACACTCTGCATGGGAAAAAAACAAAAAACAAAAAAAAAAACTATTTGGTTTAGAGATGGCAGCTAAAGATAGACAGTTTTTTTTCCAGAAATATCTAATGTAAGATCTGAGTGGGGATCAAGGCAGGGACTAACAGAGATTATAAATAAGCAATGATACTCTCTCTATCATCTCTGCCTTGTATAGATCTCTCTCACCTCTCCCTCTCCTTATTTTCTCTACTTTCACATGTTCTCTTGTGTTGTCACTTCTTAGGGTCTTTCCTCCACAGACTCTTTCCTCCCTCTCACCCAGTACTGTGTGTTTTCTTGCTTGTGTCTTTTTGATTCCTGACACATCTTTTTCACCACATCAGCCACCATTTGCTTCATAGCACAGGGTTGTTTTCAAGAGGACATGAGGCATTGTCTCTGCTGTATATTACACTTCCATGTCTCTAATTCCAATTTTCTTGCCTCCTTTCTTGAATGTGTGTCTCTTGCCACTAAAAGCGCCGTGCTAACAAGGTGTAGAGGTCCTACGAATGTTCCATTTAGAAATTCCACACTTTTACAGACTGTGGGGATTTTTTTGTACAATATAGTTATAATTTGGATAATATCTATCTATCTATCTATCTATCTATCTATCTATCTATCTATCTATCTATCTATCTATCTAGATAGATAGATAGATAGATAGATAGATAGATTCATATTTGGCAAATCATTAAAGAACACAGCTCTGAGTCTGATTTCAGATTATGCAGTGTGATAAAGGGATATGTCATCCTTTTTTTGATGACAAAATTGCTTGTAGTTGTGTTGACCTCGCCTCTCCTCCTGGTGGTGAACAGAGCCAACTGAAGGGCAACTTCTCTTCTGTCAGTCTGCCCCAGGCACCAGGGCTGATCAGGTTAACATCTACAGGAAGTCTGAACTGTTTCTACAGGTCCTTTACATAACAAGTTTAAAAATACTTTTAGAGCACAAAATATGAAAAAAAAAAAACAGTATCTCAGACGAAGTCCAAAAACACAGTAAAAAGTTTGTTTATCTTTGAATGACCGCTTTCGGTCCAAGAACCCGAAATCAATGAGTTTGCGTCATTGTTTCAATATAAATTGATGTGAAAATAGCATTAATATGGGCTTTTACAAATAACAGATACAGTCTTAAAATTCCAACAGTTTTCCATACTATTTTTTTAATTCCCTATACTAATCCTTGGAAAATCATCAAATCAATTTCCAAACCATTCCAGATTTTTCAGGAATGCATATAAACCTTGCACAGAACATTTTAACTTTATATCTTTCTCCATACAGTTGCAAACTAAAGTTTGTATATTTTAATATTTCTAATGGAACCTAAAATTCTCACCAAATGTCAAGAATCACAGGAAAAAAAAATCAAAAGATTGATGTGAGGATTTAGTCTAAGTAAAAACAAAGAATGCTGTTTTTACTTTGACTATTTTTATATGCCTGTGATGACTGAGATCAGGTCACTGTGCCAAACGTTCACCTCAATAACATAATGAAAACAAAGAATCAACACCATCGTTTAATTACATCGTGCTGAGACATTAGGTGACTGAAAAATAGGTTTTATTCCTTTTCCGTTAATGTTCCCACTCCACTTCATGGACAGCTTGCCATGGTATCAAGTCTTCAGGGGAATAGGAAAAATAACTTTTGGTAAAAATGCAGCACAAGCAGATTCACATTATTACCTGGAGCCACACCTCCAGCCAGCTGGTGGAACAGAGCATGAATAATGCAGATTCAATGTAAACAACCTCCAAGAAGTTCTGCTGGAGAAAAGCTGCACTCTGAGAATGATGGATTTGGGGGGAATAAATTGCTGGATTAACTGGATACACTGAAGCATGTATCCAGTGCTGGATACATGCTTCAGTGCTCCATCACTGAAGCATGTATCTACTAAAAGGTGCTGTCATTACAGTTATTTAACAAAGAGATCTCCATAGACATAGATAATCTGAAGCAGTGCAATAGAACAACTAGTGCTTACCTTCCGGATGAAGTACAACCACTCTGTTATAGTTGTTTAGTCATGCAAATTTTGGGGAAACTTTAAACACAGTCTCCTTTTCTAATGAAGACAAAACCAAAACCCAGCTCTCAGTGAATGGTCAGCATGGGTTTCCACTAACCATGAAGTTCCTCCTTCCTCAGGCTAAAGTTGTCAGTCATCTCAACATACACATCCACACACACAAACACAGCTCTGTGTGCATGCTGAGTGAAAACACAACACTTGGAGATCTGCTTGTGATGCAAATAAACTAAACCGTTTTGGCAAAGTGTATGTTTAACTAGTCACCATGGAAACTCAGCAGGAGATTGCTTGGTCTGTTTGCTGGTTTTTCTTCTCATTTCATGCTTAGACTACACTGATAAATTGTTGAAATTATTTGATAGGAAAACAAATAAGGAAATGTTCCTTTGTAGACATTTCAATATAGATATTGGAAATATGAAAGACCTAAATGTAAACAGTGTTTTTATTAATTCCTTGACTAGTTTATACCTATTTCCACTGATTGATAAACCAAGAATTACATCACAGAGTGCAACTCTCATAAAAATATTTTTACTAAAGGAGTGTGGTCTTGGTAAGAGATGTGACCATTTACCTGGTTTTACAGTTTACAGTGACTATTAAAGAGAAGAAGAAGCATTGAAAGATGACTTGAGAAAACAAAATTGGGATACAGTATATATACATGATGTAAACAAGGCATATGACATTAAGGATCACACTGCAAAGACTTTATGATAAAAATTGCAAATTGCCAATTTGTGCTGCTCTTTACCAAAGTTATTAACAAACCATAGATGACAAAAAAAGATAAAAAGAAAAACCTGCAGTAAGAAAAAAATATGGAAATGTTTCTTAAAATTAAGAGACCAAACAAAAAAAAATCTGAAGGGAAAAATAAGAAATAAAAAAAACAAGTTAGTACAGATTTTTAAAAAAGCATAAAATAGACTATTACAGTCAGTTATTTTGTAAAAATAGAAATAACATTAAGGCTCAGAAGTGTTTAATAAACAATGTGATAAAATATGATAAAAGACAAACATGTTTTCCAAATTATTTTGTTAAAGAAAGCTCCAAAATTTCAAATAGAAAGACAAAAGTAGTTTAGTTCATTCATTTTTTTGTGAATGTCAATGCAAGCCTTGCAGCAAACATTCCCAAAACAAAAGTTGATAACAAAAATATTAAGAATAATTTCAATAATATATTTATTTCCAAAATAGAAAGAGAAAAAATAATTTATACTGCTAAAGCCATACACAGTGACTTATCATTTAGATATATACATAATATTAGTGAAATCAAGAATTAATTTGGAAATTTGATGATGTTACTTTTTTTTTTCTTTATTATCTTTATATATAGATTTCCTGGTTTGTGTTTAAGGATGTGTCTATGTGGATGGTTGATGATGCTTGGTTGCTTGTGTTGTAGACTGAGGTAAACTACATAAGATGTTTGTCTTTGAATTATTCCTTTTTATTCAGAACATTTGTCTGTGTTAACATGTGACATGTTCATTTTAAACTGTAAATAAATGAAATAAACAAACTATAATTCCTCCTCAAAACACGTCAATGAGAAAAAGGAAAGTGCAAATCTAGAAAATGTTTTTAGATTTGCACTGTTACTATATTTGTTAATCAGAAAGCATCAACTGCTGTTTCATTTTACTAGGTAGGCTATTGCATTCCATGTTAAATGGTTTACCATCAGTATGAATATTTAATACATTTCTTTCTCCGAATTAATCCCTGTGAACTGATAGACAATGCATAACATTTTCTAGTTTTATTAGGAGGAAGTTTGTCTTTGTCTGAGGACAAGGTGCCTTCAACGTTCCAGTGATATATTTCCTGTATTTCCTTGGGACAAATACTTCCTACCAGTAAATAAAGAGGTGGACTGAATTTAATAGTTTGGATTTTATGTCTTCTTATACTGTTGATTGGATGTTCTCTTTTCCTTCCACTGACCTTTGCTCCTGCCATCAGCCTGATTTAGCGAAGTGTATAGACAAGCACAGATGAGTCCCTATCAGGAGGAGACACTTGCACCTGTTGGTGAATTATTTGAGCTCTAACACTTATTACCCATGTGACCCGGGGAAAATTGGATATAAATAAACCAGCGATAAATCTGACACAAAATATAAGTTTCGGTGCACTTGGCATTTCAGGATTTGAGCTTCTACAAAAGCGGTACCTGCTCTTTGCACTGTCATTATTTCCCCACTTCCAGACAGAGCCTGAGCCTGTTTGTCCCCTGCTGAACTTGACGATCCCAACACGGCTTCCTGTGCGGCTTAGTGGAGGGAAAATGCAGAAGTTTGTCCCTTCAGAACACCTTACAAATCAGCTGCAATTTACAGATTAAATCAATTTTTATTGCTGCGTTATTTCCCTTCAAACACTTTGTCATTTTGATGAGTTGAGTGCAAATCATGTAAATGACATTAATGGTGTAAATTCATCATTAAAAATGATGGATGAATCAACTCTCCATGCATTATTTATTCATAGAATCTTTCATTTTCACTTGGAGGCCGTAGTTGAGAGGCCGCAGTCACCTTCTCGCCAATTTAGCGCCTGATAACTGCGGCTGAAGTTTTTGAGATAACTCACATTAGAGTGGAAACAAAAGAAAACTGCACAGCACGTAATTAGCCGCTGACGGCACTGACAGGTCGAGGTGTCTCCTCACGTCATGTTTGTGTCTCCAAAGTGTCCAGCTATGACATTGTAAATCACAAAATTAAAGATTTGAATGTGTGACGGTTTCACCGCCGTACTGCAGCATGTCTCTATGGCGATAAACCACTTCAGAGCCTGAGGCTGGCCCAATATTTTATCTCAGCACCATCACAGAAGGCAGGTGGAACTGATTGAAAAGAAATTATGAAAGAGGAGAGAAAAAAGAGGCACACAGCATCTGCAGAGCCTGGTCGAGGACATTGCAGAGAAGATTGAATACAGGTTATCAAATCTAGACCCAAAATAAATCTCTTTCATCAAGCTCTTCGCCTCATTCTTTCTCTGACGCTTTTTTTTTTCTAAGCCGCCTATATACTCTGTATAACCAGATCAGGCCTGCGATGAAGCGCTGACTCAGTCACGGCTATGGCTTTAAATCCAGAAGTGCAGAATTATCTCTCCCACTAAACCCTGACATGAAAAACCCACCGTAATTTTAAATTATGCTTTTATTGAAGTTTTGAAGATACTGTTTTTAAGTCTGATATATTGTATCAATATAAATCAATCTTTGAAGTAACACATTCTCATTAGACATAAAAATGTGTATTTTAATTCTATGCTATCATTCAAACTTACCAATTCATTGCCTGTAACAACTGCTGTGTAATTATACTGGAACATAATTTGTTCCAGTATAATTTGGAACATAATGGGATTCCAGCAGGAAGACATCTTATTGTAGTTTGTTAAGTTACAAAATGGTGTAACTGAAATATTGCTAGACCTCCAAACTTATCTCTAACATTTTCTCCTGCAAAATGTGTTACCATCAGTGATAAAATCAAAATGTATATTAAGACTATTTAAAGCAATTCCTCCCTACAAAAAAATGATAATACATTGATTGGATATTTAATAGTTTGGTCTAAAATGTTCCAGTTTTTTTTTGTTTTGGTCACCAGTATGAAGCGTGGATGTTAACTAACACTCTTGCTGAAACAGAAGTGATAAACTCTTCTATGTTGACTTAATATTTTTATTCTTTGGGTACTTTAGCTCTCAAGGACAACAAAGTTACAAAACTGAATGGGTTTAATGGAGAGCAGTAATTTTAATCTTTTAGAGCTATTTCTTCTTCTTTGCTGAATACTGCCTTCAGAAAAGGTTTGACTTATGCCTGGTTCACACACCAATATTTTAAAATCTTCTGATGATGTTTGAAACTTGAGAGAATTTACACATCGTGATCAATCACAGCTATAACAGGTTTGGTTGTATAGTGTGTGGTGAGGTGAGAAGTTTCTGGTTCCAGTTGTTTCTTTTTTCTTTTACATTGTTTCTTCACAGAAAATGCAACAGTTTTATTTTATTGACCGACCTCATGGTAAAATCTTGTTTCAGATAAATTTACATGGCAGAAATCTGGCCATTCTGTGTCAGACCTGCAGAGAGCACATGAACAGCACAACAGTTTGTGTTTTTAAAAATGAAGAGATCAAATAAACATATGTTGAACAGAGAGGCGAGGATAAAACAATTTGTCAAAAATTACTGGAGTTTGTGCAGCAGGTTCTTCAACAGATCTCTTCATATGTAACCAAAATTGCTTCATAAACGTGGATTTTAATTTCAGATACTATAATCACCTGCCTCATGAAACCAGTGTCATGTGAACACCTGGCCCCAGCACATGTGAAGCAACACGGAGAAGGGCACCCAGACAGGACGCTTCATCAGGATGCGTAGAACAGTTCATTATGTGGCAGACAGGTCATGACAGGTCTCTGTGGGCTGTCGGAAACGAGAACGTGCACCCCACCGAACAATTAAAACTCTCTCCACTTCACCCTCAGAGGCAGACGCATACTGGAAGCATGCACACTTTCTGGATGAAGGGAAGCAAACACAGAGTGGTGGCATAGTTACTTTGGTAACTGCAGTTTGCTCTGACAGCCATTTTAATGAGATAAGGAGAGAAGGAGGATGAGTCAGTGCCACCTTCCTCCCTCCGTCTCTTCCTTCTTCTATATGTGGTCAGAGACAGACGAGCGCTTCAAAGAAAACAAGACAGCTGACAAAAAAAATGGATGGAGGACGAAAATGGAGGAGATACGAAGAAAGAACATGCGCCTGAAAATAACACAATGATAAAACAAAGAAGATACAAGAAGAGAACCGGTTATGTTTGGCTAACAAAAGGGAAGCAACGCTGCACAGGGTGGACAGGGTGGAAAGGGAAATGGCAGTAAAACTAACAGAGCTGCTCATATGGTGGTTGGGATCTTTAATGCTTGACTTGGAGGAGGTGGGGGGGTCAGCAGCAGCTGGACAGCAGGTCTTTCCTCTCCAAACATTTAGCTGAGCTAAAAGCAACATGGTAACTTAAGCTAGAAACCAGTTGCTGCATCCAATATGCTGCTAATGTTTGTCCAGCAGGTTGCTGCTTACTCAGCTCTCCGTCGCTGACTCCTGTCACCTGTTAGACAAAGCTGAGCAGCAGGTAGCTGGATTATCTTAAAGCCTACAAGCTACACCACTCCACTTCAAATGGAATCAAGAAGGAGGCCTGCTGGGAGCACCGTGTAGCAGCACAGCTACCTGTCACTGTAGCATTGTGAAACCACAACAATGCTGTGATGTTTTAGGCTGCAGGTTGGTTTTAGTCAGCAGTAAACATGTAGCAAAGCATTTATGCTCAGACAAATGAATGTATCTCAGCCAGTAAATATGTAGAGCAGGACAAGTTATAGATCTTTTTCTAACATATCCAAAGAATGGCTGTCAGGCTTGGCTGGAGATCAAAGTACAGTGACATGTTACAGTGTCAGCTGCATAGCAAGGCGATTCTGGAGTGAGATTTGCCTGAGGCAGTGGATCTAACTACAACATTAAAGTGCAAAGATGGTATATAATATTGTCACTGAAATATTAGCCTTAATTCATGTTCATTATTTGTTTGTGTTTTTAGTTCTGGATAGAAATGTTCTTATAAATAAAGCTATGCAAACTCTGACGGACCACCGTATTCACATGAGAGTATAAACTGGAAATGGGTTGGAAAACCAAGACAAGTTCTGGTGAAGGAATGGAGAGGTCGCCACAGCAGGTCTCTACAGGCAGACACACCAAGAGGCTTCTGACGTGTCTATGGAAACGCAGAAACACAGGGTATGCAGACTGCTTTCTAGAAGTTTTCCAGTGAAACCTTTGAAGAGTTTGAAACAAATCTTCTTCCTGGCCAGCAGGTTAGAAGAAAAAAATTCAGAGCCCATAGAAGGCTTTGTGATTCAGGCCTTGCTTTTGTAGTGAGGATCAGTTCTTATCTGATCAACTCTGAGTTTTATTTTAGGGGGAGTTTGGCAATGATGTTTCCAGTGATGGTGTCTCCAGCACAAGAAATGCTTTGGAATTAGAGTTGTTCAGTCTGTGAATAAAAATGGATTCCAACAGTCATTAACAATGACCAGGCTTTAAGTTTGGTAAAACTGCTGGAAATCGTTACCCAACTGAAGAATTTTAAGAAGTGCATCTCACTAAAAATGCAAAAGACACTTTATCTCCTTTATCTCACAAAATAGACTTCCCATCCTTTTCTTCCAGTGTGTGTAAATGTGTTGCTGTTCCTTATCTGCATTACCATGCACTGAAAACCTCGTAACTCTTGCTAAAACACACTCCCCAACATACGTTTTTTTTATTTTCATCAGTTAAATGCTTGCACTTGTCCAACCCCAGGGTTGTTACTTAACACTCAGAGTTCTTTTAGAACACGCAGATAAACACAATCACAGTCAAAGTGGATGCCAGATGGTCACATCTGTGACCAACTGCCATCGTATATAAACCAGGTGTTGAGTTATTCGACTGTGTGTG
>NW_015112764.1:128520-134638 GCF_001443285.1 Poecilia latipinna | reverse complement strand
ATATATATTGTAAGTGTAGGCTCTTACTATGTTCTACTTTTCTTCTCCTTCTTTAGGTTTTTGTGGCATTGGCAACCAACTTAAAGAAGAATTTCCACCAAATTTGAATTTGTCAAATAATTTTAATGTATATTTTTGAACAAATTTCTGATAAACTTTAAAAGATGGTCTCTTTAGTCTCAATGTTGGAACTGGAAGAAAAAGAGCAGAGCCTAATTTTTTACTTCTGTATCAATCAGCCTTACCACATGATAGCGTAGCAGCTGGTGTTACCACCCCCACCCACACACACACCCCCAGACCCTGAGACACTCCCTGACAAAATGATGCTGCATATCTTGGTGCTGGCATGGGGAGTGTTGGATGTCCTGTCAAGTTTCCTGGATATGTTGGTGAAACTGATGAAGATAAATATCAGCCTCAAAATGACTGCCTTAGACAGATGCAGAACACAAACTGTTTTAATATATCAAACTCACACACAATCCAGTAATATATCACACAAACATTACACACACACACGCACTTACACACAGTCACGCATACACAGACAACTTTAATTCATCATTGTTCTGTGACCTATATAATGTTATGAAGAAAACCCCAGCAACACAAGAGGAGAGCAACACAAAATGCAGAAGGAGCAAAAGACGTGGGAAGAGTGCAGAGGAATGGTGGAAAACATAATGGATGGAGGCAGGAAGCAAGTAATGAAGCAAGCTGTGCGATGCAATATGGTACCAGACAATAAAAATTATCCAAACCACTCACAAAATATCTGTCGTTACATCAGGAAGATGACAATTGTGACTGACAGTAGATCAGAGTATATCTCCATTTAACACCCACTAAGCTGGTTCTCTTGGGAATGATGTAGTTTGTACTTCAACTGTAGAAAAACATAAATTCTTCAGCCATAGTGATGATTCTCTTTTTAGACTTGTTCAAGTTTTTTACATTTCAGGACCAAATTAAAACTGGTTTCTAACAAACTAGATAAACAGCAGGCTTCCTGAATACCTCCCTGGTGAGGTGTTCAGGGCTCATCCCGCCAGTAGGAAACCCAGAAGAAGACCAGGACACGTCTGGCCGGGGAACGCCTTCGGATTCCCCCGAAGGAGCAGGAGGGGACAGGGAGACCTGGGCTCTCTGCTGCTCTTGCCACCTGACCCCAGATAAGCAGATGATGGATGGAAAACATCACTGGGAATATTGCACAGTATTATTGCTTATCTGATACAAAACAAGCTCAAATGCAAACTTGTGAGAAACCAAATATGGAAAATAGGTTATATAGGGTCTTTGAGACATTTGGACAGTTTAAGAGTGTTGTCTTTGCTTTAAAGACAACACTCTTTTTAACCCAAAATGTACTTAGGGTTAAAAACATTATCCAAATAGGAGTTTTGCTTTCATGTTTGAATTATCCATCCATCCATTTTCTACACACCCTTGTCCCTTAGTGGGGTCGGGAGGTGCTGGTGCCTCTCCAGCTAACGTTCTGGGCGAGAGGCGGGGTCACCCGGGACAGGTCGCCAGTCTGTCGCAGCAAGCTTGAATTAGAACATTTTAAAAATATTTTGATTATGTTTCATATATAAATAATTGAGTTCTGTGTTTGATTTCAGAGAACAAATTGAAATCAATGACAATCTCACAAAAGCAAAATCTCTTTTATTCTAATAAATATATAGTGAGTATTAAAAAACAGATGACTGTGTTTAATATGAAAAGTAAAAACCAATGGGATGCTTTGTGCATTCTGACAGAAATAGCTGACGGTACCAATGCTCTTCTGTCACCAAAACTGAACCGTTAACAGTTTTTTGGCTCTTATTGATTTGCAACAAATGACTCTCTCCCCCTGCCAATGTCTTCTCCACTCCTCCTGCACAGTGTACAGATTACATCTCTGCTGTCATTACGCAGCTTTATTTTCCATAGCTGAGCACAAATTGTGTCTTGCTGTTTGCCATCATGCAGCTTTATTAAAGCAGCAGCAGCCAGCCAGTGTCAACAGGCTGCTCCTTCTGATTCTGCTTCCTGTTTGTTCTTTTACCATCCTGCCTCAGAAGCCGGTTGGATTGGAAAATTTTCAGCAGCTGGAGGAGTAAACACTTTCAAGTGGACACTGATTAACTAGAAACCAGCCTGTAGTAATACTGCATGCTCATTTTCTTTCTTTTGGGGTTTTCTTGTCTTAGGATGGAAATCAATCACAAGTTATAAGCAGAATGAGCCTATGAAGTCATGAAACAACTAGTAAAAAGCTGTGTCCAGCTGTCTCCTCTCATCTGCAACACTTAGAATTGTGTTTTCAAAAAATTACCTTATTGTTGTAAGAAATATGTAAATCACCACTTTTTTTAATACACCTCTGCTAGGACATTAGCAATGTTTCTACCCAATTGTTATGTACGTTTGAAATATTAAAATATTGCAAAGATGAATAAATAAAGCAAATTATATGTTTTTATCTATGTAAAGCATATTTGACATTACATATGGCTGTAACAGGAAGTAGAAGTTGCAAACTAGGATGGAGCACACCTAATGCTAACTTAGCAGCAAATCAGAGGTACTATGAGTGATCTGCTGTGATCCATCGTTTTCCAAACTGCAGCCTTCTCAGTGACAGGAGCAACATTCCAGCTCAGAAATGTACAGATTTTATTTTTATATATGAGTATCTCTCTCCCAAAAATAACACCTGACAGCTGAAATGGATCCTAGAATCAGTGAGCAGGTTGCCTCACTACCACCATCTCTGGAGTAAAGGCATACTTTTTCTGCTTCACAGTATCTAGCTCATCTAGATGAAACAATTCAGACATGCTCTGACCAAACAGTTAGTTTGTGTAGCATACCTGACAGAGACTGTCATGGATTAGTTTATCTCATGGCAAAAGAGCCAGGTAGCCAAAAAAAAAAAAATGAATTCTACAATATTCTACGGGAGATCCTTCCTGGCAACAGTCATCAGCCTCTTCAACTCTGAAAAAAATGGTGTAAGTTACAACAGCATTTAATGTCCCTCTGGAATTAATAAAGTATTTTGGAATTTAATTGACTTAGTGTAGGAATGAGTTTTTCATCGTTTACAATGGAATACATCTTGTCTCTGTGCCAGAGATAGCTGTTATAGGAAAATGTTGTGCAAAGAGCAGCTAAAGTTTCAGTAATTACATTTTATGACGTTTAATGCAAAGCAAAGTTTTCTCTGTAAGTCCTGTCCATTCAAAATCCTCTACATGTCATATGACCTTCAGCAAAAATAAAATTCAGGAAGAAGACTTTAGTTTAAAATCTGCAAAAATGTACAAAATATCTGTCATTGCTCAGATGATCAGTTAGTATACACTTCATGTAGTCACTGTTTAGAGTATAGGATAGTTTAGATTACAACATTGATGAAATGTAGAACAACATTTACTGGCCAAGACATAGCTATTAATGACATATGATTCTGGGAATGAACAAATGCCTACTAAATTGACATCAGGTGAAATAAATTCTAAATGGGACATCAGAAGAAGGTGTAGATTACTTCACTTTCTTCCTCACGTTTATAATCAAATGTTCAGAACGTATTAGAAGGGAGAAATTGTCCAACTCTATTCGAACAGATAATGGCAAATCTTTGCATACAAATCAGAAAATTGAATGAACAGTTTCCAAAGCTCTGCATGCCGATTCACTAAAGTGAGAAGGAAGTGTTGTAAACTGTTTACTAAATTAAGGGAAGAAAACAGTTTGTGTTTCATTTTAAAGTAATGCTATTCCAGTTCCTATACTAATGTACTGCCAAAATTTTGCTATTGAAAAAAATTCTACAATCTGTTTTCTCAATTAAAAGGACACCAGCACAGTAATTAGTGGAACTTTAACCTGAATACAATCAGCATCTTGAGATTTGCTTGACAGTGACCAAATCTCTTTTGGATAATAATGTACCTTCATGCATACATCACTACCATGATGGTATAACAGTGTAAGTCTGCATTAATAACCACCATGATAAACCTAATCAACTAGTGTTTGCACCTAAATCCTGATGTGGATTAATCTTTTCCTAACCTTACAAATCTAACTTGTTTTAACCTAATAGGTTGTAATAATGCAATAGCCTACAAATGAGAATGACTTCCATGTGACTGTGTGCATGGTTCTATCTGCATGAGTGCACATGAATGTGGGTGTGCAGTTTGACTCAAGTGTCACTGGCTGTAACCGCTGAGCTGTGAACTAACAAGCACTCTGCTAATTGGTTGGAGTTTGCAGGAAACTGAAATAAAGCACTCTTGTTTTTGCTTCTCCTCTTTCCCCCAAGAAGTCTGAATGAAAATAGAGATAAAAGACAACAGAGTCTGCACCATATACTCACTGATGAACACAAAGGACAAGCTTCTCACAGAGGAGATGCACCTGTTAAAGAAAGCAAGGAGGAAAAGACTAATTGAACTGCAGCGTTGCCTTCGGATTTGTCAGATGGATGGATGCAGGATTCAAATTTATAAAACAGCCAGCCTAACGATCTGAGTTCTCTGAGTTCGCAAAGTGTAGTCTCTTCTGGAAAACACTTCTTTCCTCTCCCCACATGTTCTGTAGCCTGTTGTGTTACTTCTCTTTCTAACTTTCTTTCTTCTGACTGTGAATGCAGTAGTAGCTCATGCTTTTTCAATGGACATCTATCAATCTGTTTTGCTTAAATATTTTCTCCATATTGCAACTATTGGTGGAGAGGAAGAATAAGATGGCAGCCTTGGTCAAATGAAAATAGTTTGAACTTTTTCAATTTATCACCAGGGAAAAGGGATTATCATCACTGAAAAGTTATGGTGAATAACTCCACCATATCACGCTTGTTTTCTGAAGCGCAATGTGGCATTTTTGTCTTGAGAAATATTTATTAAATATTAATGACCATCAGTTGCATCATTTCAATAGGTATACATGTATTTCTCCTCTGAGAAACTTGTGGGGTNCCTAGCAAATACCAACGAGCATCAAACTAAATATTTAGTTAGCAAGCTAACTAAGCAAGCTAACAATTGAGTTCCAAACTAAAGATTGGTTCTCAGCTAGCTAAATTTTTAGCTAACAAGATTTTTAGCTGGCTCAGCACTAAATGTTTAGCTATAAATTTGCTTGCCTGCAAGCAAAAGTGAAATTTCAAAATAAAAGCACGGTCTTCCTTCAAAACTGATTCAATCACTGTTGTTGTAGCTTCATTGTTACATGTCTGTATTGGCTTTAAAATGGTTCATTCTCTGATTAAAGCTGGAATTTTGTACAAAAGAAGAGAAAAAGAAAAAAATGATAAAGAAGTGACAAGAAGCAATTTGTAAGCAGGAGTTTATAAATAGAGTCTTGCAAACATAATCAAGCAAATGATTTTGGGGAAAGTGTTTGGTTATCAAAAAGCTAATTTGCATATTACCTCAATATTTAGCTCAGGTGGAAACTAAATATTTAGCTAAAGGGCAAATATTTGGTTAATATTAGGTTAAAGTGAAAAGCTAAAGTTTTAGCATGGAAGTATGAGTTTTATAAAAAGGAACCCCTGTTTATTTTTATTTTATAACAGGCCCAAATTATTGTTAGTTTTTTAATGTGTAACTTTACAAATGTGTTGGGACTATGGTCCCATACTGCTGCTGAGCAGGTTGCATTACCAATACACCTATTACCTGCTACCATGACATGTCCTCTTCACCAATGACTCAACCTGTCAGTGGGGGTGCTTGAAGACAGTAATAAATGTTTGCTCACTCACTTGTTCATGCATGATGGCATGTATATGTTTGTTGGTGGCGGTGCGACCTTGGCACACCCCGGAAAACCTTTCAGCACAACCTACCGCAATGTGCTGCTAACCAAGTGTATCTTTTAAAGAAACTGGAATTATACTTATCCATTTTCACATGGAGATAGATAGATAGATAGATAGATAGATAGATAGATAGATAGATAGATAGATAGGTAGGTAGGTAGGTAGGTAGGTAGGTAGGTAGGTAGGTAGGTAGGTAGGTAGGTAAGTAGGTAGGTAGGTAGGTAGGTAGATAGATAGATAGATAGATAGATAGATAGATAGATAGATAGATAGATAGATAGATAG
>NW_015112764.1:109005-124928 GCF_001443285.1 Poecilia latipinna | reverse complement strand
AACAATTTTTATTATTATTTTTATTTCATAAGTATACAAGCAGGGATTCTAGACTGTTTGCCAGATGGTAGCATTTCATACCGAGTGTGGTCTGACAGCAGTCTACAGGCAAATCTGAGGACAGACTCTACATAGATTCACTGCAGACCTTCCTATAATCTTCACTGCAGTTTGATCCATTCGAATAAGTTTAGTTTTCAGCTGCACACAGAGATCACCAGGTCATTCTGACATTCCAAACCTGATGATGCTTTAAAATGGAATAAAAGCATAAGCTTCTGGTTAGCCTCGAGGACTTTGTGCCTATGTAGAATAAGCAACCAGAAACCAAGAAGAGGGGTGAACTTTGGTTAACTGGCAACCTGTGCAGTACCCGACAGACAGACATACACACTCAGACCTAAAAGTAATTAAGAGAAAAACACTTCTTCAGTGTGAATGTGCTTGGATTGTGTAAGGAAGTCAGAGTAGATAGAGAGAACCTGCACAGTCATAGACTGAACATGCAAACTTGACAAAAAATTCCAAACATTCCTGGACTACCTTACTGCATTAAAAGGATTAGCAGCAGATAACACTGCAATCCCCTAGAAGTCTGTTAGAGCCAGTGCCCAGATGAGTAAGAGCTGTTTTGGCAGTGAAAAAGAGGAACCTACTTGATACTGGGCAAAAGTGCATAATGTTGTTCCTAAAGGGTTTATTTTGCTTGTAGCCAGACAAACAAATCCACAGAAATTATAATAAAGACTCTGAATAAACCATCATTAATGAGATTGGCCACCACATTTGGCATATGCACTTTATTGGGTGAATATTTTTTTCAGATTGATGCACTACCCTCATATCATCAAAACACTTTGCCATGCAGGTTTCGTCTCCAGCCAGCTGTCTAAGCATATGGTGAAGTTTATTGGCAGGATCAGACATGGCGAGTACCTACAGTGGCAGTGTTGCACACTGCTGCCACTGACTCAAAACACACAACATCAACTGTTCTGGTCAGCACATGCCGTGGGAGCAGATGATTGCTGGAAAGCGTGAGTCTGTCGCTTTGTTTTACTGCCGTCTCTCTAACTTTAGTTCTCCCTCACGTTGCTTCTCTCCCCCTGGCCACCTAAGATATTCACACTTCAGTCACGAGGGGAGATTGTAGGAGGACATTGTGTGTTTCTCATCTCCTCTGCAGTGATGCAATGTAACTAGCTGGCCTCTCAATGAACCAATGAGACTGTCTCAGCTGTCTCACAGCTCTCTGCACATCCATAGAGACACTCTGGCTGTTACACCCTGGTGTTCTCTTTCCCTCACTTGATTCTGACTTATACCAATAATGAAAATGAGTCAGAAATAGCTGGCCTACTTTGATTTCAAGCCATTAAAGGAGATCCACCTGAGGGGTTTGTTCCATGCTTCAAGGTTGACAGATGCTTCATAGTTTAAAGGGTAAAGACTGGGCTGATTGGTGAGTTAAGAAATCATGGGACCACTAAAAGTTTCATTTTCTTAGAGTAAAAGTGAATGCATGCAATATTCAGGTTGTGGCATGGCTGACACATACAACTACCAACCTAATGAAGATATCTGAGTATTATTCATGTTAACTTCATGTGAAGCAGCTAAAATGTTTCATTTAAATATCAAAGCAGTCAGAAAGATTCATGCCAAATGTCAATAACTCCAAAACTAACCCAGATATCTGATACTACTTTGAAGATACGCACGATTAGGTTGTCAATTATTTGGTTAATTGAATAAAACAGATTGCCTCACTTTGCAGATTTTTCATTTGACCACACTTATTTTATACAAGATTAAAAATACACTGAGAGACTACAAAAACATTTCTCTTTTAAAAGGGACATATCATGCAAAATATTTTTTTAGCCCTTAAATACTGTGTTATGCATACTTTGAGTGTTTAGGAGTGCAAAAAAAAAAAAAAAAAAAATCTCTACTGGTGTGTCACAGATTATAAGATGGAAAACAATAATACTACGTCCCATGCCAGTTGCATTTATAACATTTTCTAAGTTATGAAAAAATGCTTTTGGCAGACAACCAAGTGACTTTGAAAATGGATAAAGTCAGTAATTTATCTTAGCAGGAATGTCTGGAAGTTTGTAGCTCTTTTGTCTGTTGCGCAGATGTGACAAACAGCACTGCAACACTTCAACTACCCAGAATAATTATGTTGACATTAAAGTTTATGTACATTCATTATTTTGTTTTAAACACCTAAATTACTAGAAAAAAGTCCTGCAAAACACAAGTACACACAACCCTGAGGCTCAAAGTCATCACGACTGTGTTCAAGAATGCTTTCTTACATTAATTGGGTCTGAAGAGTTCTATATTTTGCAAATATAAAAAATGTATGCTGTATGGTTTGCTACTCAGTACTTACTTAAGCAGCACTCTCAAACTTAAAGGTTTGCTTCTTTGGAAATGACATGGTGAAGAGTGTCTGAGTGAGGCTAAAGCAGGGACAATCAACCAGGGGAGGAAGAACTGAAGGGCCTTGGGGAGTGGCTGGGAAGCAAATGGAGAAACAGCAGTGACATTGACACTTTCAATCAACAGCTCAATTAATCCTGTGGAATTAGAAACATAAGATTCGCCATATTCAGCAGAAATGGAGGAAATTAATAGCATTTAATCACTCTCAGTAAGACGGTGAAAAAATTAAGAGGAGTGTTCTCTTATACGGTGGAAATATCTGTAATAATTTGTACAACAATTTACTTATATATCGGACATATATACTCAACAAATAAACTTAGTACATTAGGTACTTTGCAGATTAGGTACAAAGTAACTATCCTGCAAAGTCTTTTTTTTTTTTTTAACATAGCCTATCTTGGTCTGCAAGAACATGGGCATCCTCTCAGGCAGAGTGATGGTGAATAACAGAAGAATCCAGCAGTTAGTGAAAGAGAACAAGGAGCTTGATTACTGTAAGTGCCAGGTGGCTGATGGGGAACAGGGTCCAGCTGGGAGGGGAGACCAGGCAGGCAGGCTGAGGGAAGGACAGTAAAAAGGAATAAAGAAACTGGACAATTTGTCAATATATGGTTTTAGATCAAAATGTGTTTCATTGCATGTAATGATTTAAAACACTGCAATTAGCTTGATTAAAAATGTGAACTGAGTACCACCTCTAGCATTAACATGTTCCAGTACTTCTTGCACCAGGGATCAACAGCCAACCAGGGATTAACTAGCCAGAGTCAAAAAGCAAGTGGAGAATTGTGTCAGTGTGCACTGAATGGACAAACTGCCTCACACAAATAAGCCAAATTACTATCTTACTGGTTAGCGTGCTACTTTGTCATGAGTGTAAATAGGAAACTTATTCCAACTTATTTTGGTGGTCATAATCCACGTGAGTCAAGGGTTGTTAGAACAGTGAAGGTCCTGACAGGAAGAGACCAGATCAGTGTGCGTTTGCAGTGAGAACCAGTTTGTTCTCACTGCAATAGCTCGCCAAGCCTTATTTAAACCAAACTTGCTCTCCAAACACAGGATGAATAATTCTCTTTGAGCCGCCTCCTCTTCCTCTCTTCTACTCCTCCTCCATCCCTTCTTCCCCTTTCCTATCCTCCGTCTACTCTAGAGGATTTTTTCTAATAAGAATTTTTTTGGGGTGGGGTTAGATGCGGCAGCCTTGAAACGCTCTTCCTCCAGGCTGAGATGGATTTATGATGCGCTGTCAATTTGTGGGGAGAGAGAAAGAGAATAACGAAGCACAGTAAACATGTTTTCCTCCCTCCTACTGTAATTCGAAGGGGATGGAGTTTAGAAAAAGGGAGCACAGCAGGGTGCCTTTTCATAATCTCCTGCATTGAAAGTCAAAAAAGAACAACAACAAAATCCTCATGCAACACAAAGATATTGCTAGGTCACTGCTGATATTCTTAACAAATTCAAGGAGGTTTAATTACATAAATAGATTGTTGTACATTACAGGTGGAGCTTTATTGAATATAATTTCAGCATTATGCTGATTTTCTCAAGGGTAAATATTAAATCAGCCATGATCTTGTTTGCACAGTGTGTTGGTGTTTTGAGACGCTTTGTGGCACTTTTTATCAAGAGTGAAAAATACAGAAAATGTACCAAATAGATTTATTCATCAAATCATCTTCAATAACAGAATAAGTTGAAAATGGAGGGAAGAACATTTACTGTCAGGGTTATGAGCCTAAAAAAATCATTCCAGATATAATTTCTGTGTGTTTAAATGTCTAGACTACAGAGAATGTCCTTAGGTTGTGTGTCGATCTTCTTCTAAGCTATTTAACCTATAAGAACATCTCAGAATGGATACACTATGTACACAATGTGAGTTTTCTTGCACACACAAATCCTTTATTTTTTTTAAATATAATTTATCAGACTTGCAGGACATTGTAAAATATCAAACTGTACTGGTTATGTATAAAATCTGTTATAATCTTTTACTGAAACATCTTCAGAAAATGTTTCATGAAAATTAGGGTCGGTACAACTTAAGGGAAACACCAAATTTCAAAATATGTAGCATTTGAACAAGTATGAAAAGATTGTGTATCTCTGTACCTGGAGTCAAACAATGAAACAAACTGAATTTGGAACTGTTGATGGTTGAACAATGTCCAACCATCAACCATCAAGAATCTTGTAGGAAACACTCCTAAGAATTACCTCTGAAAAGGTATTCTATCTTATTGGCCTATTTTAAAAGTGTAATCTGTTTTCTACAGCCATGTTTCTTCATGTCAGGTGATTTATGCTGATGGACTGCCAACAACTTTCACAGATATGCAGATAGGCATTCTGTTATCAACATGTTACAATCATGTCTCAGGAAGTTAACCTCAAATGGATGTTGGTGTAGCTGTTGTCAACAAGCTGGGTGGTTGTAAAAAAAACAACAACAAAAAACAAAACAGTTTTTTGATAAGCTGCTACAAAGCCACAATATTTATTTCCATCCAGTGTCTCATTATTAGATCTTGTATTGATGATGGGAGAGTCCAACTGCCAAAGCCTTCACCTGTGTTCAGGTCTGAACAATGTGGAGATTGATCCATATGCCAACTAACTGCTCCCATTACAATTTGCAAAAATCTTTGTCTATTTTCTGCTAATGTTGAAAAAAAAAATTGCCCCCTGTTACAGCATTTTCATTAAATGGGAAATTAAATTAAAATCACACACAATAAGCTTGTTGATGCAATAAGTCATTAAAAATCATGGCAGTGACGGATGTAAACAGTTCCATACGATATATTCATAATTCAACTTAATTGGACAGTTTCATACTGGTTGTGTGTTCTGTGAAGGCCCATCAATAGGTGGCTGTGTTTGAAATGTGTTGTTTCATCATGAAGGCCTCCTACAGATACAACAATGACTTTTCCTCTTTTTACCCCTCTCTCTCTGTATTTTTAACCACACTTTTTATTCAGCAAGTATTAGTTTTCTGTTCTATGTGAGTAGTTAGTGACAGCAAATGTCACTGCAGCAAAGTCAGGCTCAAAGAATAAGTGACACGCTGAGTGGAAAATGACATTTGTAATAATGACATTGTAATAGCCAGATCTGAGATGCTAAGAGGCCTGATAATAATAGCCTCCTCTCTCTACACATGATGAGCGCTCCACATACAGAGAATACAATGTTCCACACTTTGTTGAAACAGTGAGAATGAGGAATGCCAGTCAGTAGTGATAGCTGACATGTCTCTTTGTTGAGGTTCCTTAGAATCATCCATGTCTCATTCATAAAATCTTATTAAAGTTCCAAAATCAATTATGTACAGAACAGAAGAATAATACCAAAACCTCCATCTATAACTACAGGTTCTATTTGTTGTTGAAAGCAATAGAATCAACTTCAGGGTCATTCTGTAGTGTTTTGTTGATTTTTCTAAGTTTCTTGTTTTGTCTCATATCTGTCTTTGGTTGCTCCATTCAGTGTACTTGCACACTGTTGAATGCTCCTCCATTACTCACAGTACTTCTCAGATTCTAAGAAAGATGAAACTAGTCAAAAAGCAGCATTTCTCAAAATTTTCAGTCATCATCCTCAAAAAATATTTTTATAATTTTAAATATGTTTTCTTTGTGCTAAAAATACATTGAAATATTTATTTCAAGCATAATTTATTGAAGAATACCTATAATTACTAAAGTAGTGCTAAAGTAGGTGGGTTTTTTTAATGAAGCAGTGAGCTGTTTCTGATAAACTGCTGTACATCTATAGAATTATGATACCAGCTCTCAAACATATAATTTTCTTTAAAAAAAACATGTTTTTTTTTCCTTTAGTGCAGAAACTCCAATGACTGACTCAGAATACTGGTTCCCATGGTAACAGGGGAGCAATGATAAATAAGCCCATTGGCACTAAAGATTCCCCTCACATTCTGTCCTGCTTCACTCATGCTTTCTCTTCCGTCTTTCCGACTCCATTTTGTCTTTCTGCAGTGCTTTTTCTTATGACTATTCATCTAAAACCAATACAGTGAGGAGAAGCATGTCTCAAAAAGTGATGAAATAAAATAGATGAAAATATTATACATCACAACTATTGGTGGGACTTCACTAAAACATTTATTGAGTTAATTGCAGGGTTAAAATTAATTGCATTTTAATATAAAACTATATATTAACAAAATAAGCAAAATTGTCGATTCAAAAACTATTTTTGCTGCTAAACTATTGAATAGACGTATGAGCTCAACAACAAAGATATTTATTTTTAGTCTTTTTTTTAAGATTGTTCAACCATCATATTGGAATAAAGTTATACCCTATCCATTCATTTTTCCAGAGTTTCAGAAACTCCTGATCATTCATGGAATTTCTTTAGAAATGTGGACTGTAGACGTGTTATGGATCAGTATCAGTCTGGCTTCTTAGTCAACAAAAACTATTTCCCTGTGTTGCAACATGAGGCACACATGCATTCCATAACTTCGAAGAGTTACCAAACAAAAAACATACAGCTTTCATTACAAACCATTTGCCTCCAGCCAGGATTTGAACCCAGATCTTGTTGCTGCAGGGCAACCAGTGCTGTTATATACTTTAAATATCATGGTTTTTTAGTTTGTTTGTTTTTGTTGTAAAATGTGACTGTAAGCTTCAATTGGTATGTGGTAGATCACACTAAGTCAATCAGCACATAATAATGAGTTAATTTTCTGAAGCAAATTTAACTCTAATATAACAAACAATACTAAACTGTACAGCATTTCCTCTCAGTGCACAGTAACATTTAAATTATACTTACTGGTCAAGTTTTATCTATCTCTCAACATTTGAGCAGAAACCTTTTTAGATAATAGAATATTATTTTACAGATGGATTCTTGTGCTGTTCAAGCATTCAAAAAAAGGCTTGAAATGTAATATTTTTATCATCCAAGGTGTATTGACTATCCTGAAGAAACAGATGTAGAATGAGTTGCAGCTTGTTTTCAGCCAGAGCTGCAATGATTTATGTTTCAATCACTGCTCAGAAAGTCAGCCTCTAGGTCTATTGTCCCACTGTATTAATGTTGACTTTCAAAGTTTTCTGTTGCTTTTTGCTTGCTTAAAATTAAATACACTACCACAGTCAGTAAAATAACATTTGGTTGCTGAATGTTAAACCACATACAACTGCTTTAATTTATCATCATATCCATCATATCCATTAAGTTCATTGCACCAAAATGTTTCAATGTATAAACATCAGCATGATTCAGCATAATGTTCTATTCAAAACTCAATGCCAGCATGTAGCAGTGACATTATCAAAATCTACAACTGGATTACCTTCTCTAGTGATTATGAATTTACAGGCTACAGAACAAACATTTGATGAAATGATAATACAATTAAACATTTGACAGGGAAAAAAAAAACATATAAAAGTCCAACACACAGTACATGGGAGGATTTGATAGTCTCTGCTGTGGCTGCCCTCCATCAGCCATCACAAGTGTGTTTCACTCTCCGTTCACCTTGACTTCTGTGTTTGCTGCGTTCAGGATGCTTACAGCGTGTCGGAGCATCACCTCAATTAACATTGAAAGCATAGGAGACGTTTTACTCTGTTTCTCTGTCCATTGCCCCTCTCCTAAGGTAATGATTGTCCTGTAAGGCCTTGCTTTCATCAACAAAGGGGAACAGAATGCAGTGACACAACAGAGTAATGAAATAGCAACCAAATAAATTCATTTAAAAAGAAAAATAAATAAAAAAATACACATTCCAGTGCTTACATTGGCATTTACAAATTAGCTGGAAAGATATTTTATTATTGTGAGCAGGGGCAGCTCTTCTAGGGTGGCATTAGGTGGCAGTTGCCACAGCTTTGCTACCCCCATTGCCACCCTAGCTGGTGACTATGAATTCAATAAATAGCTATGGCAAATCAGACATTAGGAATGAGAACTTCTGATAACACTGAATGTAACATAAGATAATCTGACACCGACTCCAGAGGTTCTGTCCGTTGACATTACTGCTTTGTGCATCTTGTGACAATGGTGCAGCACACATGCACTGAGTCAGGAATATCTGTGGCTGAGAAAATGACACAATCACACAAAGAATCTGTTAATTGTCAACACTATGAGGGTTAGCTACTAAGGTCCAAAGATAACAACTTAATTGGCTGCCATAGCAACAGGTCTGCGTGCACGATGCGAGTGGTTTGGAATTGTTCTTCGCCTTTTTTTTGCATTATTTTTCTTTTGTTGTGGCACACTGGAGCCACTGTAATTTCTAAAATAATAATAATTTTAAAAAATGGACTAATTGCCTCATTTGTTCATAGAAAGTGGCAAATTCATAGATAGATATTCCATCATCAATAAAAAACCTTGCTCCTGTCTTTCCACTCCATAGATATTTTTTCCTAGATTTGCCACTGATTGTGAGGACATAAGAGAGCAAAATTAGAATGGTGTTGTTTCACAGCATCACAATTCATCATTTGAAATGAATGTGTTCTGTATGTTACTACAGTGGCCCATAAGGGTCAGCCAGAATGCAAAACCACAGCTGGACAACAAAAGCCACAACACAACAATCAATGGAATTTTGGCTTAAGCAAAAAGTTAAGAAGTCGAGCTAAAACTGAAATTATGCTAATGAAGGGTATGCTAAAATATAATTTAAAATGACTATTCTGAAGCAGAAGTTAGGAAGATGAAATGGAATTTAAGCTAGAACCAATGTCATGCTGGGATACCGTATATTATCACTGTGTCATAAACTGGTTTAATGAGTGAATGTGCAACTGAATTCTGATGCATACCAAAAAGTGAACTCTAGTCTGCCTAGAAACATAGGTCTTGGTTTGGTTGAAGTGAACTTTGGTGCTGTCTGAATGCATTATGTAAATTCATCTGTCCATGAGTGGACCGGGGACCGCCCTGACAGCAGGAGCTGGACTACAGTCTCAGGCATTCTGGGTAAATGCAACCAAAACAACGCAAGTGGGAGAAATAGCTTATGCTGATCCCATTATTCAGTGTCCGTGTGGCACATTGCTGAAGACAAAAGAGAAATCGTACAACAGCTCTTATTTTAGACCACCCTATTTTTAGAATTTTCTATTAGTTTCTCTTCTTCAGAGTTTTTTGTGTAATTTCCTTTAATGCTTTTTGGTGCAGCGCTCCCACAGGTAAGGAGTGGAACAGGTTGATCAAAGGGTTTGGTAGGTTTGACTCAATGCAGTGTGAAAGAGAACCAAAGCAGCCAAAAATGGAACAACTATTGCAATTTCAGACCCAACCAAACCGAGTCTACCAGAGGTGAAAACAGCCTTCCTCATCCTAACCAGAAAAGCTCAGGCTGCTCTGATCAGTGCGCTGGCAGTCACGAACCGACCTGTCACAACCAATCCACTCCCTCTGCTCTCCTCCCCCTTTAGACTGCTTTCCATCGTCGTAACAAACAGGAAATAGAAGAATAAAATGGAGTGGGTTCATATTTGGGGCATAATACTTAATGATTTTGCTTTGCACTCGCTTTATTGAAAACAGTAGCAGGTGCAAATTGAGCTGACGCCTGCCAAGGTTATCAATTTCATAATAGTTATTAGTCTCCAATCTCCTCCACAAAGCCACTCAATCAACACAGACTCCATTACATTGATGTCTGGGTTGTCAACATGCACACACACACACGCACACGCACACACACACACACACACACACACACACACACCCATCGAAAACACTGATTTTTCCTTCCAGCAACTGGTGTCTGCTGCCACATTAAATGCTGTGCCATAAAGCCCAAATCTGTCCATTCAGTCTCTGCTTTCTTCTGCATGACAACAACAATAACTTGGCCATTTTGGATGCTCAATTATGTAGAAGTGCTCTTGGGCAGACAGGCAGATGACACCCTTGGCTGCTGTTGCTGAAGCATTTGCATGTGCGATTTGTCAAAGCAATCTGAGAAATTTTTGATGGTGTCTTTCTCTCTGCGTATGTGTGTGTTATGTAAGTCTTGCAGGCATTTCCTCTCCAAAAAAGGAAAGTAGAGTTAGCTGTGATCTCTTGAGATTATGCTCTGCAGACAAAATCTGAAAAGATTTTTCATCTGCTTTAAGTGCCAGTGGTAGAAAATTCATCGGTTTACCCATGACTACTGACAAATAAGGCTTCAGAGACGCACACAGCATGCAGTGTAACAGCTTTGCTGTACAACAATCCAAATGGGGAGATAAAATTAAGATTTTTGCTACTAGCATTCTTTGTGAGCATTCAGAAATGATTTTGTCCAGGCCAACAGGAGCAACAACTAAAACCTTAAATTCCACAATGTAAGAATTGAAGAAACAGCAGACATGGTTCTGTCATGTCTGTCGCTGTGGAGCTCACCTCACTATGGGAAAGCAGACCGAAGAGAACCAGATATTTAAGATGAATATTTTAGAATTGTAAACTGGATTTATTTAGTAGTAACATTTTTTTAATACTAGGATTAACACAAAGTTCGTAGAAATGGGGATCCAGCCCTTTTTCTATATTCCACTTTAACTCATTGGTGTATCTCTTCCTCATTCTCATAGTGATCCAGAACGTCTGGAAGGAAACCAACAATACAGAAAACTACAAGTGTTGAGCTATTCAGTAGTAAGAACCATTTCCACAGCTGAGAGCTTCTTGTCCAAGTTAGGACTCATCAGAAGAGCAAACATGTGGAGCTTAGCTGAAAAAAATCCTTCTGCCCTCCAGCATATATAGGTAGTGAGTTATTGGGGATGAATCAATTTTTAAAAAGGAAGTGAATCTGAAAACTATTCTCCTCTTCAGGATTAATTTGATTAATACAGAGTCAGTGCGTTTTGTTCAGAGAAACAGCGAGCTTGTAAAAGCGTGTTTCCCACAGAAAAAACTATTTAGTTTTTTTCTTCATTTCAGGAGACAAACCCTTTTAGCAGATGTTGCAGGAAGGTACTTAGTTCATAATGAGTAAACTCCTGCTGTTCCTCCTGTCAGGCTGCAGGCAGCAATGAAAGTAGTTGTTTACACTGGTAAAATGTTTCTTTGATTGCCTCAGATTAGGCCTACCCTGAAGAAGGGGAGGGCAAGACATCGATATTAGATTGTGAACGAACATGTTGATGACTCTTTTCCTTCAGCTTCACAAACTTTATCCCATATTGCAGAGATCAAAAGATTACTGATTTTGTGTTGCTCACAATTGTAGTAGCTTAGCGTTACCATAGTTAACATCACTTTTTGAAAATTAATCCAACTGGGATGCTTTAACCATCACAGAGCACACAATATTTAAGATAGACATTTAAGTAATTTTATTTATTGATATTATTATCAGCTTTTTGGAGAGGCTTCTTTTTTATATAAAAATCAATATCTTAGAGTTTTGCAAAACAGTTTGAGATATACTGTAATTTAAGCATTAAGTAAGCCGACATAAGTATTAAATGTCAATTCTGAGAAACAAAAAGTAGCAAAATTACGGAACCCCTAAGGGGACACAGGTTAAAAAAAAAGATTTCTTGAGGGCATCAGGAACTTTTTGGTACTTTAGACTTTTCTTTCTTCAGTTTTTGGATGACATTATCAGAGATCAAGTGTTTTCAGGCAGTATAATCTAGTCTGAGTTTGTGGACATCACTTTGTTGGCTGCCCATAGTATTCGGTACACATAAGATACTATCTGGTGTGCTTGATTTATTGTGAGAGAGTGGGTGGTGCACACAAGAACATATCTGGTGCACATGAGAAACCTTTTTTTTTCTTTTTTTTATTCAAGTCCTATGTGATCCATAAAAAAACATGCAAACTGTTTTCATAAAAGTTCCATAATCTTCTATTCTTTTACAAAAGAAATTTTATATAAAATATGGTTACTGGTTTAACAGGAAGAACATAGTTGTCCTGTGAATTTCTGATGACATGGACACTAGATTTACACATATTTGACAAATGGATTTCAGAGGAGAATAGAATAATTACTGTATGACTAAGCAGTGTACCACAGCTAACATGTTGAATGACTCGCTTCACCCTAAAGTTCTCTTAATGTTGAGATGTTGTTCTGAGTAAGTAAAGTAAGGCAAGTATTAAATTACATATATTTGACAAAAATTTTGATCCATGAAACACTGACTGTTGTAGAATATGTTAAGAACATGATAATGTTCAATTTATAGGTATGATTATCTGATTGGGTAAGCATTTATTTGATTTAGTATTTAGTTAGAACAATTAATTTGGTTTATGGCTAACTATGTGCTAAAATTACTTTTTTTCGCTTAATAGATTTATGTTATAATACCCCTTTAAGAACATCAAAACACATGATGGGAGTTGAAAGTTCATGACCTGTGATTATGTACAGAAAAAGAGAAAACCACACACGTTGTAGGCTCGAACTGTGGAATTTTGCACAAATGCGAATCTCTATTTTGAGTTTTTCAGTTCTTTCTAAGGGTGGCACACTGTATTAGTCATAAATAATCTCATTGTTTATGAGATTATTGTCTTTTTTGAAGATTTGTTTTTGTTTTTTAAACTGGTGTTTTTAAAGAGGTGTGTGGTCAAGTCATATGACTTAAAACAAAATCAGGCTTGAATAACCAATTTAATGATTTTAAACTCAACCTGATAAAATCACCAAAAAATTTAAACTTTCGTCCCAGTGACTTGCCACTGGAGTTGACTGACTTGAAAACACTTATAATGTAACACAGCACATGTGTGTGTGAGAGACAGCAGGAGTCTGAGCGAGACAGAGAGAGACCATTTGACCTAACAAAGAGAACCTTGTATGCTCAAGCTAATTTAACAGATCCACCATTGCAACAGTTTCAAAGCAGGTGACAAAGACAAAAAATGTCAGAAAATATGACACTTCCATTGTGACAAGTTAAATTGTTTTCTGTTGGGTTAGCAGCTCTTTGTGCCGCTGTGAGAAAGCTCTCACTGCTGCCTCTAGCAGATTTGTAGCCTGCAAGGCACTATGTACAAACACACATTCACCTACTTTTTATTGACTGGGGAAAGGCGGAGATCCCAATTTCAATAAAACGCCAATATTGGGTGGATACAAGTAATATATTTCATGGGATAAAAGATAAGGAAGCAGAGACTGACACTCAGAGTGCACTAAAGGAATACAGCATAATTTATGGATAGATTAAGGGAAAGTGTAGTTTTAACATATCTGGGTTTTTTTGCCGACATTTATCATGTGGGAAAATACAATATAACTATAGTTTACGCTCTCAATGGAATGTGTGAAGCAGAAACAACTGCTTAATCAGCTGATACAGTCACCCAGATCTTGAGATACGTTGTACCTTTCTGTGGACTTGATGTGTTCAATAAGTTCAGAGGAAAAACGTGTTGGAAAACAGTTTGTCTATACATGAGTGTTGGATTACTGCCGACGACATATTCGCGTTTGTAGATAGATTTTTACCCAGAATGCAAATGGAAAAAAACCTTGAGCAAAACGGTGACTGGTTCTGACTAGTATATATTGCATTGAGGGAAACTAAGTTTCATATCTGCTCAAGAGCCCCCCTGGTGGTTGAAGAAAAATCCACATATATATGAAAAAAAAACACTGAATGCTCTCTGGCAATGTTCAGGGGGCCGGACCAAATGAGGAGGCGGGCTGAATTCGGCCCGCGGGCCGTAGTTTGGGGACCCCTGGTGTACAGGAACATCTGTGCAGAATATGGACTGGAAGCCCCGGGCCCTTTGGGGGTGTCAAAATGGGGGACACCCCCAAAGGTGGTGGAGAATGACCGAGCTAAGATCCTGTGGGACTTCCAGATCCAGACAGACAAGATGGCGACATTGTGGTGGTGGATAAAGAACAGAGGAAAGCCGTTGTGGTGGATGTAGCAATACCAAGTGACTACATCAGAAAAAAGGAGCACGAGAAACTGGAGAAATACCAGGGCCTCAGAGAGGAACTGGTGAAGACCACAGTGATACCTGTGGTCATCGGGGCCCTCGGGGCAGTCACCCCCAAACTGGAGCAGTGGCTACAACAGAACCTAGGAACAACATCAGACATCTCAGTCCAGAAATGTGCAGTTCTAGGCACAGCCAAGATACTGGAGGGACCCTCAAGCCCCCAGGCCTCTGGTAGAGGACCCGAGCTCAGAGGATGAACCAAAGAGACCACCCGCGGAGGGTGAGAAGTGCCATGTAAGAAATATGTATTGATACCTTTGTAATGGCTGATGAATAGATCTACATATGTCACTCTTTATTTCGCTTCCTGGTGAGATATTCTGTAATGGTGTTGACCAAAGGGTCATGTAGTGACAAAGAGCTCTTCAAAAAGAATTCTGTGATCAGCACTGTGTGAAAAGTTCTGAGATATTTTTACATGAAGAAGAAAAGGGATGCAAAAGAATAAAATGTATGTAATAACACCTGACATGACTTCCATGGTTACTCAAACCCTGTTTGATGAGACTCGTTTGGGTGAAAAGCTTTGCAAAGCCTTTCTGAATCAAAGTGAATGTTTGCACCATTTGCTTTAATTATGCTCTCTCCCCACAGTATGAATGTATCCTAATGTGTCTCTATTACAAGCCCTTTACTCTTATTCTTTCACCCATCTTGGCCCAAAGGTGGTATTAATTATTAAGACCACAGTCATTATTTCAAATATTAGAGAAAGGAAATGGACTTTTTGAAAGCTTCTACGACAGAAAAAAATCTCACAGAGCTTGTGAAAAGAAAGGCCAATCACCTTGTCAAATCTGCACTTTGTATATTTTTTCTTTGTGTGGCAAAGATATGTAAAGTAGAAAAATTATATGATGAATATTATTTTTATGTATTTTGCACCCTTTCCCTGCTTTGAATTTTGTTTCATATATATTGCAATCTCTTCTGTTGCGTTCATACATTTGGTCTTATCATGCTTAAATTTGAAGACATCTTGTTTTATCCAAATTGTATTTTCTTATAGTTTGTCATAACAGCACATTTATTAGTTTAGGTAATTGAACACCAGCAAAATGACAAGTACGCTGATTAAATGCAATTTTTAAAAAAATCACCTTGTTTCCTTCTATCACTATATTTTGTCAGATAATTCCATCACACCACTGCACTTTGTTTACACCGTGGCTTTATCCCAATTCATTTTTTCTTTTCACTACATACAAGAGACCAGTGTTTATAACCCTGACTCCTGTAATACAGCTCTGCTGTGTAAAATCATTAGCGAAAAGAGCTTTCGCTGTGTAATTATTATTGATTCAACAAGAAGCTGTTTCGGCCATCTGAATAGCATCTGCAGCAACAAATTCACAAGTTATTAGCAATGTTTTAAAAAAGACATGCCAACATGAAAGATAGCAGACGGGTTGTAGTAAATATGAGAAATTAAACCCCCATGACTTCTGAGAGGATCAACTTATAATACACTACAG
>NW_015112764.1:77363-103304 GCF_001443285.1 Poecilia latipinna | reverse complement strand
CACTACAGGTTCTAGGGACACTAAGCTGTAAGGGACACTTTGCCTTGGAAGACAGAGGGGCTTATGATTATGGGGGAATTTCTCTGCCATATTTAGAGAGTACACATTTTCAGTATGAGAGCAAGATTTCACGTCTTTCTTCACAAAACCTGTAATGTTTGTACTCAAAACTTCTGCTCTCTCTCAAAACTTCTTCTTTGAGAAAGCAGCTTTCTTTCTCAAACCTTTCTCCTCAAGCTCAAAATTTCTCTGCTCAGATCAAATCTCCTCTTGCATACTTCTCTGCTCGCTTGCAAATTCTTTTCTGCTCTCTCTTGGAGCAAAAAAGTACCATTGCCTGGCAACCTCTCAATAGAAAGATTGCCTATCATAACTACAGAGATGATACACAGCTCTACGTTACAATGTTACCACAAGAACCCATCCAAGCACTGAACAGTTTAGAACAGATACATATGTGGATGTGACAACTTTATCCAGCTGAACAGAAACAAAACTTAAGTTATTACTTTTGGACCTGAAGAGGAACGATCTAGAATGAGCACACAGGTTCAGGTGTAACAGCTGGAAAATAGAGATTAGGCCTGAAATCTGGGTGTAGTGATGAACTCCTTCAGTTACACTGATTACTGCAACAGTGTCTTCACAGGTCTCCCTAGAAAAAAAAGCTACAACTGATCCAGAATGCTGCTGCTGCTGACATTCTCACTAAAACCAGGAAGGTTGAGCACATCATACAGTTCTAAAGTCCTTCCACTGAGAGAATAGATTTTAAAATACTGCTGTTAGTTTATAAATCACTGACCAGCTTAGCACCACAATACATTAAAGAACTGCTGCTGTTGTATCAATCTTCCAGACCTCTCAGGTCTTCTGGTTCTGCTCTGCATCCCCAGAACCAGAACCAAACATGGGGAAGCAGCATTCACCTTCTATCCACCAGGATCAAATCTCCACTTGGAATTTGGAACAAATTTCAAATGTGATTGATTGATTGATTGATTGATTGATTCATTCATTCATTCATTCATTCATTCATTCATTCCATAAATGATTCACCTTTTGGACACTTTGATTCTCTTAATTTCTTTGTGAACATATTTGGATCCCGTTTATGTATTTGTGTGTGTTAATTTCTCCAGGTAATGTTACCATGGATTTGCCAGGTTGAATTCTCAGCAACACCAATTCCCCATAAAGAATCTAGCTGCCAGCTAACTGCCCCCGAGTGCAGATTATCCAACATCATAATGCTACTGTAGGTTTGTATCTTCCACTGCGTGTGTGTGTGTAAGGAGGTCTATGATTCACAATAATAATAACTCTCAGTCCGGCTAAGATAAACCTAATCTGACACAGGAAGTAATTCCTTGTCTTCCTCCAACAACAGTGGGATTTGCCTCTGTGGCTGCTGGCTGATAGTGTCATGGGAGAAGAATGAGGGCTTCTGGCCTCACAGAGCAAGGATTATGTCTTAGTAATACACCTCTCTCAGAATGCCTGGTCTTTATCTAAACTGTTGCATTAGACTATTTGAAAGAGGTACGTAATGGATTTGTAATTACACAATTACAAAGTGTTAAATATAGATGTTCTCATTACATGCGGAGATACGATGCTGACACTGGCTTTGTTTCTGAAGGTTTAAATACCTTTCAAGTTCCTACAGCCGTTAAGCATTGAGAAAACCTGCACTTTTTTGAGAACCTAAATGCATATATTTTCAGTTCTTTTCCTTACAGATAATGATGGAGAAATAGGCTCGACTGTCTTTGTCGGCTCCAGTATGAGCAGTCTCTGCTGTTGCTGCAGGCTGGAGAAAAGCAGAGGTACAACACTGGAACAGTATGTTGAGGTAAATCTAATGCCATCTGTGTATTACATAACTCCGAAAGCAGCTTGAAAAAATCACTCTCATCACGCCAGAGCATAAAATAAGCGAAAGCTCTGGTAACGCTGCATATGTGATTACCCAGGGCTCACTTTCTTCTTCTGACACAAATTTTAATGCCTTTTTGTCCCCAACTTCCGTACCATCCATAGCAACCACATCGACCACACATTAAAGTGGAAATGTCAGAGTAAATGGAAGGAAGCTGGAGCAGAAAATTGTGCTTTGGAGAGTTTTCTTTTCTCTTTTGCCCTGGTTTCTTCTCTAAGTCTCTTTCCAGACAGAAGAACGAGTCTGAAGTCTAAATAAATTGTGCTGTTGAATTTATCACATGCAGGAAAAAGTTTGGAACCAGGGATTTTCCATGATTATCCCAAATATCACTATTTGTTCAAAGTACAATATCCTTTCTTCCAAAAGTATACAGCGCTCAAATGTTTCAGATCACTGAATGTATTTTCACATTTGATAAAGATAGCCTGAGTCAGTGCACAAGGCAGTTTAAAAATGATGATTTCATTTATGAAAGAGAATAAAAAACAAACTGGACTGGCTCTGTGGACAAAAGGTAAGAACTGCCTGTGACACCTTTGGAAGCAAAAACTGACATCACTTCCATTTTTTTAAAAATCAGCCACCTGGAGGGTTTTGTGTATGAACAAGATGTTTAAGGTCATAACTACTGTATTTTAATTGGATTTAACTCCAGACTTTGACTAGGACTAAATATCAAAACTCAGCCACACACACAGCTTGGTTTAAATGAGGACATCACCAATGACTTCCATTGGTTGGCCTGCTGCAGTCAACTAGGAATTATAGTTCTGTCTGTTACTGTCACACATCTCTGCTTCTGCATGTTTTCTGCTGCTCTGTCACCAACACAAAGACAAACTACCTCACTTATAGAGCACTCACACCCACAGGAAGTACACGCAAGATAGAACATACACACAAACATCAGTGGAAGAGTGTGTTGGTCAAGGAGGATAGCCATGACTTTGCCAGAGGGAGTAAGGACAGGGGAGCATGGGTAGGGTGGCTAAGGGAGTGAGACTTACAGAGATTAATGACCCCAAACTGTCTGTTTAGAGTGTGTTTGCCATGTGTTTGTGTGGGGCCCCTACAGTGGAGACATTATGCAGACGATGGGTCCGTCTCTGACGGATGGGCTCGTTTAGCAGTGAGAGGTTATTTCCACAGTGACTCGCGCTGGCTCTCACACAGAAATACACTCAGACACAGCGAGCAATGCTGCCGGTTCAGTGTGGGTGTCACCAAAAGTCAGCTGTTACCACAGCCCCCAACTGAGTGACATATTAACCTGGTACTCTCACAAACACAGGCACGCACACGCACCCACACATCCACACACACACTAACTGTTTTTACCCACAGCATGTAAGCTGAGGTAGGATGCTAACACGATGCAATCATTGAGGGGCTTGGCGTAGGATCCTGCTTACATACACATTTGCATACGTATAAATTTCTTAATACACACACAGAGGAACAACAAAGCAGGCAAGCTGCATAATCAACACAGAGGAAATATGAATTAAAGATTGATTGACATTTAGTATTTTCTCCCTTGATAGGTTGCAGAGTATGTTTGCTATTAGACATCCTATAGGGCCTCAATGTTTTGTTTTGTTTCTAAATATTGTTCTGTCTTGATTTATGAAAGTCTTTATTCACAACTACAGTTGATTTAGAGTTGGAACAGATGCAGAACATGGTAGGTCAGGCTCTGGAAATTATTTATATGCAAAGTGCTTGACAACAATGTCTTTTGTGTGCTTTTGTTTAAGTGAATCACAGTATTTATATGAAAAAGGCTAAAAACAGGAATCATTCGTATCTGGCTTGACCACATTCTGAAAACTCAATATTAAAACAGTATAAGTAGAAAATACAATCAATACCTTCAACTGCAGCCCTGTGACCATCACCATTGTTAACCCTGGTAATCTCAGCACTTTTGCTTTTCACTCCATTTAATCCAATGATTCAGACTCGCTAAGCTATTGAAGGCTGCTACTTTTTGGACAATTCCAGGTCGTTGGAAAAAAAAAAAAAAAAAAAAAAAAAGGTAAGTTTGTTAGAACCTGCAAGTATATTGAGGACCTAAGAGAAGGTAGTGATTTTACAATGTTAGTTAATAGGGCTAGGGGGAAGGTTAGGGCTTAGGGTTAGATGAGGGACTGAATTGAATTAAATTCCATTTGGTTTCTATATCACCAGTTTACAATATATGTCTCCAGACCATTTAATGATTCAGTCTATATAAAGTCAATTCAATCCAAACATGCCAACAGATTCAAAGTTAATTGCACACATTCTAATTTTATCCTTACTTAAAAATAAACTAAGTATTCAAATTCATGTTTTAGTGCCAGTGGCTCAAATGTTTTCTGATTGCATCGAGGAACTAATTTTGCAGCAATCCCTCAGCATAATGAAAAGTGAAAAATGAAATGATGAAATGTGATAGCTTTGCACCAATTTTGAAGCCAAACAATTTTTTAACATCTCTGTTCTATTTCTCCTCCAATATAATACTATTTTTTTTCACAAGAATAGTTAATATTAAACACATTCTAATGAGACAGCAGATTCTTCACCAACCTCAAACCATCTGCAGTCATAAGTATCCTCATCAGCGCTGGTTAAAGCTTTCATCAATCCAGAGTATCAATAGTGTAAAATTCTTTAATAAAAATTCCTAGAGTAGAATTCTGGCTGTTGTTTTATATCGGCACTAATATTTGTTCAGTGTTTCAACTTTAGTAATTCATTCATTCATTCATTCATTCATTCATTCATTCATTCATTCATTCATTCATTCATTCAGCTATGCTATGTTATAACCAATGACATTCAGATTTCCTCTTCATCTTATACTTTAAAAATATTTATTTAGAATAGAAATATTTCTATTCTAAATAGAAATATTTAGAATATTTCTAAATAAAAATATTTAGAAATATTCAAAATATTTAGAATATTTCAAAATATTTCTAAATATTCTAAGATGTTGTAATTCTAAGTTACAACATCTTAGAGTTGTTGTAACTTAACATTAACATCTGTTTTCGATACCTACTGTAAATGATAAATTGTGCACACTTGAGTGGATTACATGAGCCACAATCTAAATCAGCAATGCACTGTGTTGCATTGCTATGACAGACTTCTCCTTGTTTCCGACGGACACACGTAGAAAAAGAACGACACACACCGCACAAACTGCAATCTTACTTGTGTGACTTATGTCAAATTGACTTCATGCAAATGAGTGTCATGTTGATCCTGAAGGGGAGAGACAAGAGACAGAGAGGAGAGGGAAATCAAGCGAAAAAAGGAGGAAGATTATGAAATCTACAGAGATGGCCACGAAACTCAACATAAACCGCAATGACAAAGATGAGTAAAAAGCCAGAGCAATTTCCAGAGTAGGAAGGTGGTGGGAGGTGGAGTGTGATCAAGTCAGAGAAACAAAGTGTTTCAGCAAATGAAATCCATCTCCATAAAACTCAATCCTCTTAGTCTGCAATATGCTCCAAATGGACAGATTGATATAAGGGGTCACAGCCCTGACCGTATCCCTGGCAACCATACTTGTTACAATCCCAACCCTAACACTCTATTTATTCTTTTCCCTCATGTATCTTAACCTTTCTTTTTTTTACCGAGTCTGGCTTTTCTTGTTCTTTTTCCCATTTCTATAAACTCAATGAAATTCACTCAGATCAAATTCACTGAGTGTAGAGTGGATATTAAAGGAAATACTGTCCACAGCCTTGGCCCTCGTTAAAGGACTGGATCTGCAAGCTGAAAGCAAATATCAAGAGATTCTTGATACATAAAAGAGTCCAACAGAAACCAGTGATTTTTACATTGCACAGGCAAATGGCTCACCCTTCTGTCTGTGGTCTAGGAACACAATAAAAACTAAATAATCTCACACTCTAAAGGTTCTCACGTACTCTATCCGAAGTCGAATAGTCAAGGCATGATCACATGGTTTCCAATTCAGAATACATGAAACCCTCACTCTAACTACAAAATGCTCACGAAGGGAACAGACAGCCTCCTCATACAGACAGCCTCCTCTAGGGACGACAATATTGCAATTTCCATCCCAGACTTGTTAGCCATTTCATATTCTTGCTATTTGTGAAGAATTGTACAAATGTAAGTATACATTTAACTGTGTTGGATAAACATTATGTAAAAGGTTTCAGATCTCCTGTAGATACACAAAACAGACAGTGAAAGTGGACTAATGGAAATAAAACATCAATATGGTTGTCTGAGCATGCTTTGCATAAAATGCCTAAAAACTTCAGACCAATCACACAATACCTCGCACAGAACTCTGTGCAAAATTGTTCGACAATGAACTGGTGTGAAGGGAAGGAGGCGGCCTCTCTGAGGGAAAAAAAATGACATTTTCATCACACAATTTTTTTTTGGAAAAAAACACAATTTCATTGTTATGATGTTTCCATTAAATAAAAATGCAATTAAAATAATTGATTAAGTTTTTTTCATGAATGTCAGTAAAAATCATGTCAGTCATGCGTGTAAGCATGAGATATTTTCATATTTCAGTCACGGCTCTAATGCTCATCATCAGAAGAGACGTCAGCGTTTTCCTGAGGCATTGGAGCGACAAGCCCCTTAAACTTATGAGCCCTTAAACTATGTATGCGGCATTTTGGGGAAACTCTGGAGGGCTATTTTATAGAAGAGCTATAGATTAAAAATTGTCAAATGACACACTCAACATGAGATGAAATGTCCAGTGCTGTGAGAGCTCTGGTGGAGCCAGCTTCACATTGTCCAAGGAGGCTAGTGCTTACAAATAAGGAAGGAGCTATTGCTGCATGCAAACTATCGTATCTCATAAGATGCAATAAAAGGTTTTCCATTACAGTTTTGTGAAATCCACAAATTTTGATACTCCTGAAAAATCACGTAGTACTAGCTCTAACACATTTTTTTGTTGAAAAATCAAAATAAACTAATTACTTTTGTAATCCTTCCTTGCGTAATTTCATGGTCAATGGAGAGGCAGTTATACTGAGAGCTGATTTTGGCACTTCGGATGCAGCATGTGGAAGCCTTAGCCCTAGCTACTCAACATTTCCTAACCCTAATCTAACGTCATACTGAGACTTTGAAAAGACCAGTTCCTAACAAAATCCCTTCTAAAGTTAATCAAAAAGATTTTTAAACAGTTCAGTAAGTCTGTGTGAAATGCCTATTTGCATTTAACCCCAGCACAGGTTCATAAACATTCATGTTCTATTCAAATCCAATTTAAGCACTAAGAACCTTTTTTTTACTGACTTTTCCTCCCAACCAGTAAGAAAAAGCAAAGACAGTCCTCTGACCTTCAGTGTCATCTACCAGCTTTTAAACACAAGCTCTACATGGAACTGGAGCCATTAAGTAATGGTAATGGTCACCTTAAAGTGCAAACATCATTCCATCATGACAGTGGCCTAATGCCACTAAGCTGACAGTGAAGTCATGAACTGAGGTGAGTTCCTCCGTGACTGTGAATAGCAGATGTAATCATGCATAAAGCTTTTCAGGCACTATATTTATATCTACTTCCTGCTGAGAGACTTGGCAGACTGCTGCGACCTGTAAGGCAACGATTGAGTGAACAATGAAGCCTGCGGAGGTCATCAGTAGGCTAGTTTGTCATTCGCCCTTGTAGCTTGTCTTGTACTGCAGGAGCTAAGAGTAATGAAGTACAAACCACATCTGTCCTTGTAAGATTTCTTACACTCTGCTTAGCAATAGACATTCAGTATATATTAAAAAGACAATTTAAAATGTGAAAAGAATGAGCATAATGTAAAAAAAAAAAAAAGAATATTCAACAGAAGATGTCAATTTTAAAGTTGCTTTTTCATGGCATGTAGTGCAATCCAAACTAACATGAGTCTGTGAGAAACAGCTGTGCCACATTCTGTCTCAACAACTAACATCAAGTATTTGCATCAACTAGACTTAGATTTTCTTGGAGGAATTTCATTCCACACTTTGTTTCAATTCAGCCCCTTTAAGGGTCTATGTATTAGTAGCTAAAATAAGGTAACTCCAAGGCATCTCAAATTAGGCACATGTTTTGACTACGTCATTCCATTACCTTCATTGTTTTGTTTATTTCCTTTGAGCTATTTTTTCAGCAGGGGAAAATAGGTGGCAGTTTAGACCAAAGCATCATGTCCATCACAATAGTTCGTTATATGTCTAACAAGGGGGTAATTATATTTTTTTACATGGAGCTTCATTAGTTTGGATTGTTTGCTTTCATTAATTAAATATAATTTAATCTAACTGTGGCTACAAAGCAATGCATTTTTTTATTGGTTCTTGTTGCTGCAGCATCACCATAAGTCAATTATATCTGTCAAACTCACCCATTAAATTTGAGGGGTGAGGCATTAGGCTCCAATTATAAGCTTTGCATATTTTAGAAATTATATTTTATTCCAAATATTTTTTAACTGTTATTAAATAAATTATTTAAACATTGAATTTAATATTATTCATTTCATGGTACATTTAATAGATTCTTTAATGATGTATTTTTGTATTTCATTTGTCCCTCTTGGTCATCCATAATTTTAGGTCTCCACAGATTTGCATGTTTTTGTTCAGGGGTTAATGGTCATACAACAAACAACTTCAGTACATTTTAAAAAGAAAAACTTTTTGTCCAAGTTTGAATTTCTTTGGATCTTGGAAAAATCCTAACACAGGCTCAAAAATGTACATACAACCCCAGGAATATTACATTACGTCTCACAAAGAGAGTTGCACCCCAGCTGGCTTTTTGTAACCATTAACAATATTCTGGTACAATTCTGACTGGCTTATGTCTAATGGCTCTTCTTGGCAAACTTTATCTTAGTGGGTTGATTTCGTGGGACAGATCTGACTGGGTATCTTTCTATGTAAAACTTGCAATTTCCTCATGTGATGTGCCAAGGTACAGCAATAATGTTCCTGGGTCATTTTGACCTGGGGAGTGTTAAATCATGTAATAGTGTCAGAAACCAAAAAAATCTCCAAAAAATTTTTGTATCTGATTTTGATTTTTTTTTTCCAAGGAAAAAATTTAACCTGAGACACGTATTCTGTTCCGGGTTGCAAGGAAACACATAGAATTGGAATTTTCTTTTACCTTTCTTACCCTTCAAATTGATTGTTTTTGTAGAGTCAGCATGTCATTTCAGTGGAATTTATGGCAGTGAATTACTAGACAGGATGTGTTTATTTAAAGAACACTGACCAATTTTATTTGCAAAATCTGCATGTTTCAAGGGGTATAAGATAGAAAACAGGCTGTTCCTCTTATTCTTCACCCGCACATATTGAGCAAAGACAGTGCGTTCTAAATGTTACCTGTCATGTAGAAAAAGGTCAGAAACTTAAAAGGACACTTGAAAATCGGGTGATACACACTCAGAACTGCACTGATGCGCGTTTTTTTTTTTTTTTTTTTCACAGTAAAAAATATGTGAAAAAATGTTTCTGGTCATAGAAAACTACTTAAAGCTACTTAGATATCACAAATACACATATCGTAATGCAAACTATTGTATTTTTTTTTATTTAATTCCCTCTTCTGAATAATGGAAAATAAGTTACATTGTATCAATCAGTCAATCAATCAAGTTTATTTGTACAGCACATTTTAGCAACATGGCAGCTCAAGTGCTTTACATCACAAAAATATGTATAAAAAACACTAAAATTAGTAAAAAAGTAGTAAAAATTACTAAAAAGTAATAAAAACATCAAACAGTCACCAATTTGAGAAACTAGCAACAAACATTACATTTTGTTGAGTACCTTCATCAAAAACATCAACATATCAAATATATTGGTCAATGTTCCATTTATTATGGTTGAAAGCCCACTCTAACCAGATGGAAAAGAAACTCAGTGTTGTTTTGCTGTTTTCAGGAAGTTTTTTTTTTTTTTTTTTTTTTTTTAGATTCTTGCTGCATTGAAAGCTTATATGAATAATTTGCCAGATATCAGAGATTCAGTTATTTTTTTTTTTTTTTGGTGGCCCTATTCCTCTTCCATAAACAAGTCATGGCAGTCATTATGCTCTCATCTGAATTTGGCTTTTCTTTGGTATTAATTTTTTAGCGGTAAGTGAAAGATGTGGCTTTGCAGTGCTGTGGTAGGATGGAGATTTTTTTTTTTTCCATTTAGTTATTTATTCATCTGTTATTACCCTGACATGCTTTACTTTGTTCTATTTTGGCCTCTCTCACCACCGGGAGACAACATTCTGCAGAAATGAAGCTAACAGGCACTGCTCCCCAGGCACAGGGAATTATGCACCAAGTTACTGGAGCAACATTTCAGCTGTTCTCTGAAGAACCTGTATTACACTGAGACTCCGACACAGTGGGAGCACCGGAGGGTAGTAGGAACGCTGACATGCACCGACACCAAATAGGAAAAGAAAAGAATGTTTACGGCCGTTTTAGTCCTGTTGGTGGCGTAACATAATGAAATGCTGTATTAACAAGATAATAGACAGTATTAATGACAGCATTTTGCAAACATGCATTTTGCTGGCATCACAATGCTGACATGCATCACATGTAAGTCCATTTAATGTGATCTATATAAAGTACAATTATTCTTTGTTTCTCCTGATTCAAATCAAAAATTCTTCATAAAAATAGCTCTTTTATTAAGAGGCACTCATTTTATGTTCCTTTATCTCATGTGGTGTTATTTACAGAGGCTGATTGTGAAAGGATGAGCATAAAAATATGGCCAGTATTATCATTTAGCCCTGCCTGGTACAGCTAAGCAGCTCTCACGGTGATGCTTTATTGACTTTTTGGGAAGTCAATATTTAGGATCATGCTCCAAAATAAAGACAGTACAGTCAGTTAGATACAGTTTGGAGAAAACAGACTTACCAAAGGGAACAGAGCAAAGCAAACACTCAAGTTACAGAGGATCTATCATATATTGCAGTGGTGCTCTAGTTTTCTTTGAAAACTGGTGATTCACATATTGATTAAAGGGGATCAATTCATGTTCAATCTTTTTAAATCATATATTCACCCTACTGCTATTGATACTTTATAGAAAATGATACGGCCATTAGCTAGTCATGTTTAATCTTCTCAGATACTGAAGATTTTGGAAAACTATTTACTGAGTGAGAGAGCATTTTGGAGCACACATGTAAAAATAGATTACCTAAGGATACAGTGCAAAAAAACACAAACAGAAGCAAGTTTACGCCTTACTAACAAAGTGAATCGCCTCAGTATGTATTAGTTAGGCTTGCTGCCCAAAGAGTACTTACTGGTTCAGTGGTACTCAGATGGTATCAGGTTTGATACATCTTACACATACTATCTAGTCTCCACTCACCGCTACTGGCCATTAAAGTCAGGTGTTGCAGTCACTTTCAAGGCCACAGGTGTTGCTGGTGTTCCCTAACCCTAACCACCAGCAACTCATCCATAAACTTTAAAGCCATTTTAAAAATCCATGGATGTTGAGACGCAACAAGTTCACCAACCTTCTGCAGTCTGTATTTTCAGACCTCTAAACTCCATCTGATCACCTGATTAGTTCAGGAATTATTTTTCTGTAATAGAACAACTGCATTCAACCCTTCTCACCAACTACAGTGCAAAACCCTGGATGTTGTGCTGGAAAACATGTCACCAGTCAGACTTAGTTCATCCAGTTGATGAGTTTGGGTCTGATTGTTAAAAAGAGAACAGTAATGGTCAGATAGCAGTTTGTCAAGAAGTTTAGCACAGAAAAGATCGTGATGTGAGGCTGCTTGGACTCCGTGTTCCAGAGAAATTCTTCAGTACAGAACTGCGGGCTTCCACCTTTGTTTGTCAACACTTTTAGTTCCAATAAGACTTCCCGCAAAGCAAAAGTTGTAAAGATATTAATCAATATGTTTGGTGTGAAAAAAACTGAATGAAAACTTTGTAAAGTCTGCAAAGGCTTTCTCACCCTACATTAGTGCAGACACTAATGTAATCTAACAAATCCATTTTGGAAGAATGTCAAAAAAAATAAAATTATAACCACACTCCTTAAAACATTCCCTGAAAAGGTAAAGCTTTTACAGTGACAACATTTAATTAATATAAAACAACTTGATGAATTAAATGTGATGTCGCTTGAATTTATTTGAGACAGATTCATTTAGTATATTATATGTAAAGATAAAGGTTCATCAGTTTCCTAGCACAGTTCAAACACATGCATGTCCAGTCTAATGACGACTCCAAACTTATGTTCATGGTTGTGGGTCTCTGCATTGTAATAAAAACTAGATGAAAAGCTTTGCTCTACAACTGTACCTTTTAAATTGATTGATATGTATGAGTGTTGCCCAAAGAGGCTCATTTCTACACCTTAAGCACACTGTTTTTCATTTGGAAACCACCCAGCTCCAAATAGCACTAACAGAAAGTTCACAATCCTCTATTTTTGTTAAAAGATTGGAACTCACATCAGGTAGATAAAACGCCATGCCTCTGAGTTGTAAAAAGCTGTAATTGTATTTCAGCTTTGTATCAAAGAGCTCCTGATTGAAGGATGACGCAGGAAACTATCTTGTGTACCCATCTGAAAAATGGCCATGAAGCCTTGTCTTAAAGACTACAGCAGGATACAATAAGTCACTGGAATGGGTTCAAGTGTGCATCAATCATTCCTCCATCCAATCAAAGGAGCACAGATGGCGAGGTACGCCATCAGCAAAGTTGTGATTGGGTTAAAAGGGACATAGCATGGAGTCTGTTGGTGCATTATCGGCTTCAATCACTGTAATGCACCATGCTCCCAGAATGACCTCTGGGGTGTGTGTCCCATCATATATCATCACTATCCATCTCTGCGGACTCGCTGACCAACAAACTCACATATCCTGGCCCCTGAAGAGACACAGCAGGCTCTCCATCTATACAATATGCATGAAATAGCTCATACAAACTATTTCAAAGCATGAATGCACCCAAAAATAGTCTATCATGGAGTCTATGAGAGAGGAAACAGGATTAGAGCAGTGGTTGGGTGAGGGCAGAGACCTGTAGCACAGACGCAGCGCTCCATCACAGTTTGCAAAGCCTTGTAGGGACAGTGAGACAGTAAGAGGCTGAGAGATGAAAAGGAGGATTCTTTCCCAGTTCATTTCAGTCCCTCCTACTGCTCTTTATCTAACCCTTGACTTGGATGAATCCTGTTATGGTGTGACATGAACCTGGGGCAGCAGAAAAAGAATACATTGGAGAGACAGGAAGCAGGCAGGGAGCTGTGGGGGCAGAGGCTGATAGATGCAGCTGAGCTGAGAGGCTCGTAGACAGACAGGTCATTGCTCAGTCCGATCTGGAAAGTTGTGGGCTGGCATGAACACACAGCCAGATGGAGCTGTTAGGGTCCACCCTGGCGGAACAAAAACTCCACATACGTACACTGCTATTCACTAATAACATTGGGTTTCTGCACAATATGTGCTTTGTGCTGAATTTTGATCTTCAAGTACAGCATTACATCTGTACCCACAACTCTGCAGGAATGTATGCGTTCTGTGATAACACCTCAGACTCACAGCAAAACAAGGACAGTGGTAGGCAAACAAATCTACTGATTCATCTCTCAAAATCAGGTTCTTCTCATTCTAATGGAGATAAAAAAAAATGTATTGCATTTATTGGGGAAAAGGGAGGAAGTCAAAGATGGTAGGTTTTTGGGTGAGGAAGCATCTCACCTGAAAACTGACTAATGACATTACATTTCATCACATCTGGGGGAATATCAAAATGATTTTATGGAAGTGGGTGTGGGGGTGTGGTTGCAGGTGCAGTTGGGGGAGCATGACAGCTAAAAATCAAAATACTGACATATATTACTTCACTGGAGATCCATGACAGATATTTTCATGCTTAGTGTTGAGCATTCTTAAAAGGAAGATTTCCTTTTATATTAATGAAGAGGGGGTATAAATATAAAGCAGAAACTACTAGAAAGAAATAAAATGCATGTGATAAAATACATCAATTTGAGAAACATATATTTTTTTTTATTCTGGTCACTGTAAAAGAAAGTACAAAAAAACATCTGTTGAAGTTACATTTTTGTAACTTCAAGTCCAACTTCAACACATGATGGGAGAAGCAGGAATGAGATTTCCAGCCTTTTCTTGGTAGACCACTCACAGTGAATCACAGGAAAGTAATCTGTTTATCACAAGGTCTGCAAACATGAAGCCCAAAATTTCTAACAAGCCAAAAAGCAGTACTGAAATGAAGCCATAAACAGCATCAGAAGGCTACAAGAGAATTTTCCGTACAGTGAACCCCCGCCTAACCATTGTGCCCATTTTGGGTATTTTTCTGCAGAACATAACTCAAAATTATTTGTGGAAAATGTCCCTATTCATGGATTTTTTTCATACAGCAAAATATTCAAAATAAATGCAGCTAGGAAGCAGAAATACCAAGACACAATGCTAATTCCAATGCTATTGGTTGATGTTTGCACACCAGCCAATCTAGAAGCGCCATTTACTGTCATTGGTGCTGATTGGCCTTTGACCCAATGGAAGAAAAAAGATGGTTTCCACCGTGTGTAATCATGCATATTAATGTATATAAAGTGTCAACTATTAAAAGAGGCAGCTTTAATTATTTTTAGAGGGCGTCTCAAGTACTCACAGATTTTACATTTTCACAGGAAATTGTGATCCGTGATATCCATGTGGATACTAGAGATTCACAGTAACCCATCTCAGTAAAGATTAACCTTTACTTCCAACAATTATGTAGAAATAAAAGTCTAAGTGTTTAAACATATACAGTTGTCATACAACACGTTCAGAGATCTGGTGTAAGAATTATTTGTTCTTGATCCTGTTGTATTCTAGTCTCATCAGTATCAACATTATACAAACTGAATTTAGTCTCAAAGCAGAGGGATGTCATTGCTTCTCTAAAGAGTTTAAGATTTTACATTTCAACCTTTTAAGAACAGCTGCCCTTACTGTAAGTGCTGTATTTTACATCTTGAAATTTAGCTTGAAGCAGACGAGTCAGGGACCCTGCAGGATCACAATGTTTTGTCACAGTTCAGCAAAAACTTGGCAAAAGAGGAACATTACCACTGAGCATTAACACACTGTGAAATTATAATGGCTAAATAATTAGCACACATAATTAAACAGTGTAATGGAAGGCCCTATGAACACAAGGGTAGACCTGGGAGATATACAGAAAGTAAAAACACAATAAGAGAATTTATTGCTTGACAATATTGAGCATTAGGGATTTCACAACTCAGACACTATAATTATGTGTCTGAAACAGGAAGTGGGTCATAGGAGATTTATCTTGTTAGTGAATGTAAGGGTTATCTTTTCCCAGCTAGTTTGAAAGAAGCTAATCTATGGTTTAATTGGTTCTTGGGGTGCAAAAAATAGTTCATCAAAGGATTTAGGATGGACTATGTATTATAGAGGAAGAATTAAAAGGATATGTGGTCACTTTTCTGGGGAACAAATCTCTCCTAGCAGAACTAACTTGTGTTGTCCCTGCTGAGGCTACAGTCTACTCCAAAGAAAAATTTAAAAGAGCATCATGGTGCAAAAAATGGAACTCATTGACAGTTGTTGTAGATATACATACACACACACGCATGCACACGCACACACACGCATGCAGTTAGACAGAGGAAAGGCTAACACATTTATGTGACTCAGTCACATATAGATTGTACTTTTTCCACTACATTTCAGAGAAATTCTAACTTGACTTTAACCTGATCCAGATATTTTGGAATGACAATTTTTGCAGTCCTTGATGTCCTTTTATTATGTACAAGTGGAACTTCTTCAAATGTGTCTCACGTATTCTTTGAGAGGATAAACTATATGCATTTGAGAGAATGAGTGATTGCTTTGTATGCTGTTTCTGGATGAGCTCATCATACTTGACACTTCTTTAAAGTTACTTAACTTGAGGTCACTTCAGAATCTGCACTGAGAAAATAAAACATCTGCAGAACAGGGCAGGTTGCAATAAGAAGCATCATCCAAGCCTGGTGTGTTAAGCATGATTTGTCACAAGCAAAGGCTCTGCAATCGTGATTGAGTGATCTCCTCAAGTCAAGAACACAATTACAGTGTAATCACATAGCTCCCTTTCTGCTCCTCTAACTGCAGAGGAGAGATGGATAAGCAGGTTGATACCGGTCAGCTAAAGAGCCTCAAAGCAAGCTTCCATACCAAATGACCAAATGATGAAGACAGAGAAGATACATCTGGTCAGATCGTATAGATTCATATGCTCCATTGAGTGGAAATGTTTCTTAGGTAAAGTTAGCACACATAACAAGCAACAGTTTGATCCCCTTTAGATGACCCTGATGACAAAAAATAATCTTCAACATTTTCATGAATCAAAAGAACGAAAAGAATACTGGGGAAGTAGCCTGGTTAAAAAAACCATGTCCTTGTTTCACACTATTTGCTTCTTTCAGAGGGTCTGAATGTGGGATTATTTACTGAAGGCGAGGACTCTGACAAAGTTTTAAAATTTTAGCAATCACTAATGTTTGGTGTCATGAAGCTCATCGGTTGTCTCCAATGATGTAAACAATCATCCTCCACTGCAAAGAGAGAACTGCCTATCTGAACAAGATGGGTCTTAATGTTAATTCAGTTATTGACCAACAAGAACTGAACCGCATCCTTCACTCTCTCTGCTGTCATCACTAAAACTACAGGCAGGTTACAATTCTAAACAGCGCAGAAAATCAACATCCTTCAAGTCTCAGCCCAATAAGATGTTGCTTGACTGGGTTGGGTTGGCCAGTTATCGTCTTTATTGAATCTAGAGAAATGACTCATATTCTGTCCAAAGTCAACAATTGAGACATCAGTACAGTGGACCCCTGTCTATTCACAAGATATTAGTTTTTGTGGTGGTGCTAAGATTGTTTCTACTGAGTGTACCGAGTGTATTCTACAAACTTACTTTACATATAAAGTAAGTATACATATAAAGTAAGTTTGGTGTTTGAACTATCAAAACAGGCAGTGAGAAGTGTTTTTAGAGAGGATCTTTGGTATCTGCAGATTTGATCTATTCACAGGTGGCTTCACAATAGATGTCTTCGTGTTCCTGTCTTGCCACTGCGTTTGTGGAACTAGTGACCTTTATTCAAGCTAGTAAGATAGGAAATGGGCAGAGAGAGAAGGGGAGAAGACATAAAGTAAAGGTCCCAAGGGCAGAAATCAAACCATGAAGAAAGAAAGAAGAACTTTAATCAAGGATCAAAAGTCGTTGAGATGGAAGCCAACATCATGTGTTCTATGTCTGGGCCAGACTCTTGGTTGATAGTTAGAAATGAAGCCCAGAGAATAGTTGGCAGCACGGTTGCTTTGCCTTGTGAACCCAGCCTCTCACCCAACGACTAGAAACTAGAGACTAGAGACTCCTTTACACTTTGCAATGATAAGCAGGTGTAGACAATGGATTGATTGATAAAGGACCCATGCTTGCTGTGACAATGTCCAGCTATAACAAGCCGCCTTCTGATGGAATATGCCCTGAAATATTTCACCAATGTATTTTTTGGAGTGATCTTAGTCCTGCTATAGGCTAATAATGGTCACTGACCTCATTTTTTTCCATGAAGCTTTCTAACAATTTAACTCTGTATACACAGAATCTAGCTTGCTTGTTTTCAGGAGGGACGTGAAAATAGGTGACACATTTATTGGGCTGCTCTTCCTTCAGTTTTCCTTGATTAAGCAGAACATAGCAAAATATAGTGTGTAGCCTTTGGCATTTTATCCATCCATATCACTTTATAACCTTGTTTTTCCTTTTCAAATATACCAACAGTTTTCAAATAATCACCGTTATTACAGATACTCAATAATCCAATTAACCAAAAGCAACCAGGACATACATTGTGTTTATGTGATGAACTAATACAAACTTTGGCTGCTCGTGCTTCATCGTTGTAGCGACAACCACATTTTAAAGCAGCTGAGCATGAAGCATCTTGCTATCGTTTGTAAGGGCTACAAAATGATTCTTGTAATGTACTCTGTATTATCCATTAACATGGTCAGTGACACTATCTTATGTGGATAATAAAGAGTTTAGAAAGTGCTAAAGTAACAAGACAAGAAAATATCATAATTGCTGCTGTGTAAAAATGTAGCACCTTTATCTTAGCTCACATATTGAGTGAGCATCCTTCATCTTTGACTTCAAGGTCTCAGACTCTTAACAACTGTGTGCCAATGCAGCATGTAAATGGCTTTTCTGACACTAGTGGCTTTTATTTACAACAAATCAGATAGGAAATTAGTAGAAAAAGCAGAGGGAATCAAATCCTGGACGGCTGAGGACTATCAGCAGCCGCTCTTCCTCTACATTCTGCACAGCCCCTTCACTGTATAACTATAATCAGGTGAATAAATAGATGGAATAAAAAGTAGAATGAATATCTGAGAGGGGGTAATGTGATGTAAGATAGGATCAGAAAAGGAGAGCTGAAAAATGTTTAGCTTTGAAGGACAGACAAAGAAAAGAAAGTCTTCAATGTTTCCCGTTATTCTGCTCTAGCTTGGCCACTGCGCCTGCAAAATAAATGATGTGTATGTTTGTTTACTGTGGTATATGAAGCTATAGAGGAAAAAAATGTGAAAAAGGAAACATCAAACACAACGAAGGAAAGCAAAAGGAAACCAGATTTGTCTCGTCTTCGAATGCCTCCACCTCTCCATTTCGCTTTCTAATGGAACTAGATGTGTATTCAACCCTTAAACATAAAAATCCCCTCAGAATTAAGATCATTCCTTCACCTGTCACTCCTCCCTCCCTCCCTCTTCTTCCTCCTCTCTCTGACAGTGGTGATGGATGTTGCCTGTGCCTCAGACTGAAAAGGGAATAGACTGCTCTCTCTGTGCGTTTCACAGCAATCTGAAGCTGTCAATAAGCACACAAACACACATACGCATACACACAAGTGTGTGAAGCTGTCATGTCTCTATCAAACAATCTACCTCATGCATCAAAGGCAGACAGCAAAACACCCAGAGAGCATGCAAACAGCAACAAAAACCCAAAGTTTGTCCACAGAAGGTAAAGAAACGTTGCATTTCGTTAACACAGGGTCTTCATTTTCTCACCTCAACATTTACCTTTGATCTCTCAGCAGAAAATGTTACAAAAAGGAAGTGAATGTGAAACCCTGACTCACAAAGACCAGAGATATTACACTTTATTTTACTGCTTGAAACGAAAACTATTACTGTGAATTGGAGAAAATTATTCCCTCCAACTAAAAAGAATAACATTAAGTTATGTTCCATAACCTAATAGCTTTGTCTTATTATTATTAAGTTGTTATTGAAGGCAGTTGGACCTGCCTTCAAAGGTCCAATTGAAAATGGACATTTTTCTACAAAGATGGCGTCTAGGGACTCAATACCTTAATATGTTTAAACATCCTCTGTCGAGGATGGTTCTTATGTATGCACACTGCTTGATCTTAAATAAAGTAAAAAAATAAAATAAAATAAAAACCTGGGTCTCTGGTCTGAATGCACGTTCGAATGCCAAGTGGACCAGAGACCGCTCCAAAGTCTGGCAGTGGACAGTCCACTGCATTAATGACAGACACACAAGTCTGGAGCTAGCGGGAGAAATGACTCGTGGTCTTGTGGGACTTTAGTCTTTCCCACAAGACCACGAGTCATTTCTCCCGAGAGAAATCTTACAACTGCTGAAATTTCCACTCCATTTTTGTTCATATTTTGTAAAGAAGGAGGTTGCCCTTTTCTTCTCAGGTTTTTGTTTTGTTTCCTTCAGTGGTTCTTGGTGCAGCGCCACCACAGGTAAAGGCGCACACAGCTGGCTCAAAAGGTTTAGTTTGTCTGACACAATGAAGTGTGAAAGTGAAAAACAACAGCTTAAAATGTAATATTGTGGTAAGTTTGTCTACTGATCTATCAGGTATAAAACCATCTAGCAGTGGTGCAGGGACCAAAAGATGTTATAGCTGTTCAGGAAGCTTTTCTCATTGAATTTACTTCACATTGGCTTTCAAAACACAATATAAAATCTTTAGTAAATGAAAACATTGGCCACAGTCCCAAAAGATTTTTAATCACTTGATATTCTCTGATTAATGCATAGAAATCTTTCAGTCATGTTTATTGTAGGAAAATGACCAACAGCTTCATGTCAGCATAGCTACAGTTTCATGTTTGCTTCAGCTGCACTGATGAGTCAGACATGTCTGTACTTGACATGATACAAGTTAGAGATGCTAATGAACAGAGCTGTGATAGATTTGAGATACGACACTCCGATTGTATTTAGGCAGCTTACCAAACACTTGGCCTACTTTTTAATTTAGTAATTATGTTATTTTGAAGGTGAAATGTAGAGAGCAGTATAAAATATGCAATTTATGTTTGTAATTATGTCAATGTCATCTGCAGTCACTAAAACTATCCAGCTTTGCCTTCCTAAGTAAATACAAAGCCAACCAATACCACACTCATGTTTCCATATGACTGTTAGCAGCTTCTGCAAATCAGTAAGCATTCGCTGTCAGACAAAGTGATGGTTCACTCAGTCTTGGTTGTCCAATCTCACTCGCATTACTGACTAAGCAGTTGGATAAACAGAAAATAGATTGAATTAGCCCAACTCTGTCATTCATCCTAGCTTCAGAAAGAATAAGCAAACAGCGTGATCAGCCTATAGGAATGATCTGACTGCTGCTTAACCAGCTTGATCTGTCTAAAGATCCAAAATGAGTCCCTGCATTTCCTAACAAGCTTGCTATAACTTAGTCTGAATGGCAATGTATTTAGTGAAGCACAACTGATATGGTTAACAAAGCATTATGATTCTGGTCTATTTTCAGTGATCTAATGAGTCTTCTGTTGATGTTATTTGAGGAATTCAGAAAACAAAGAGCATCCTCTTCCAATGTCCTAAAAATCATTTAGGCTGCGAGTCTAAAGGCCATGTGTGACTGTGTGGTACATTCACAGCTTGGCTCTATCTTAGGGTCTTCTTTTCTACATTAGATAACAAGCTTAACTATTTTTATGCCATAAAACAAGTACTATAAAAGGAGCATTTAAAAGGAAAACAAATGGTCCATGATGGAAATACCATCAAATTTTGTGACTCAAAGAAGTAAAAAATAGGATTCAGACAAAAAATTGGAGGTTCACATGAAGAGCACTATAAAGGCACACCTGCAGGTAGCAACATATTTTTATGATCACCCTCGTTGGTACCGTAACACTCTTTCTCAAACATGCTTTGGAGACTGAGACTTTGAAAGATTCCTGCTTCATGGTGTTTTGATTTAAAGTAAAAAAAAAAAAAGTATTGTTTTAGGTCAAATGGACACATAAATGCAAAAAGAAAACTCTACAGGGTCATTTGAAACATTGCATAAATAGATTTTAAGCATTCCATTCTGCCTCATTAAAGCACACCATCGATATATCTGAAGGGGCTGTGTAGCACTTGGTTCAGCCTAATGAATGGAGCATCAGCAGTGACAAATTGATGGCACTTTGCCACAGATTGAACTCAGTAGATGAAACTCTGTGCCAAGTTGTCTGACCGTCCAAGGAGTATTGATTTTAACACAGATGATCATGCTATGGCAGATATTACACAATGCTGATTCTCTCACTGCATTAGCAGCATTAACAGCTGACCTTTTGGTTTGGAGCCCATGTATGTCACCATAGGCTGCAGCTACTGGAACCCAGGAAACCCTTCCATGTTGTTAAAGAAAATACACAACTCCAAGAAGTAGGAAATAAAGAGAAACTTTTTATTGTTTAGGCTGGCTAGAGTCTGAAAAAGTGAAACTGGTAAGATTAATTGCAACAGCAAAGTTCCACTATAGAAAGCATACAAGTTAGACATGTTAAATCATTGTTATGTCACAATATTGGCTGTTCCAATTTCTTGTCTTCCTAGGGTATTTCCACACCTGATAGTCCAGTAGACTCAGCTTTGGAAAAAAAATCACAATATTTGATACATTTCTAGCTGCTGCTGTTCACTTCCACACTGCACTGTCAGCCAACAAAACCCTTTAAAAAATGTTTGTATCCCATGTATAGTTTTTTTCATGCACAAAATCATGCATGTTTTTGAACTTTCTAACATACCCAATATTTTCAAAGAAACATCTACTACAGGGCGGCCCATGAAAAGGTAGCCTGCGTTACTATAGTATTACTGGCGGTCTTCCGTAAAGAAAGGTATCTTGTTCATGATCACAACTCTTTCATTTAGTATCACAAACCTCTGCTAGAGCCATTGTCTGAAAAGTCAGTCCAACTTAAGACTGAAGTTGAACATGTGAACAGAGAAAAATGGCACTCTTGTTCTAGACTCTCCTTTTTGCCCTTGTTTTCTCTATCCAACTATTCTACAGTGAAACTCTGAACAGTGTTGTGTGACATAGAGCCAATGAAACTTACTGAGATTACATCAGGCCACAGAGTAACTCATGAGGTAAACTACTGCTGATTCCTTCTCTCCAGCCAACCCTGTTGTTCGCTCATTCTGCTGCTCTCCAAAGCAGCGATATCACAGAAACACTTCATATCCAGCCTCAAGCCACTAAATCAATTTCCTTCAAGCCAGGCCAATCACAATCACTTGAACGTGACTGCAGCTCCCCCAGCATAAGGTTGCAGTGCCAAAGCGACTCGCACTCTATTGGTCAGTGATCACTGTTTCTTCCAGGAACACAAAGGGGGTTCTACTGCAGGTTGGCCTTCCCAGCTGATTAAAATTTACATGCATAATTCATGACAGCTAATAAGAGTCCAGCACTTTTGATTATATTTTATCTTCGTCTTTGACTACTGTCAAGTAATATAACAGTTAAAGCTAATTTGTTCTGAGTACTGAGGTTAACATTAGCAGAATGCAGATTGTGCCGAGGCCATGGCATATTTTTGTTAATGATATAAAACAGCATGATCTAATTTAATTAGTAATATTCTGAGTATTTATTTTGCACTCATTTAGCGACAAAGCTCCACAGAGTAGTTTACTCTCATATGTTCCTGACCCACTTACAGCAGTCAGAGTGAGACCACAATTGGGAAGCCAAAATCCATCCATCCATCCATCCATCCATCCATCCATCCATCCCCAGGAAACTGCCATAAAGTTCCATCTGTAAAGCATCAGTGTAAAATTAGCCTGGTCATTGCCTTCCTTAGCAATTCCACTCTATTCTCATCTCTTTTCTGGGATTTCTCCCACTGAGCTTGATTTTTCCAGGTTAATTTCCTCTTGCCAACTTCCTCTTGGAGGAGTTGTGTATAATGACGTTGATTTTCTGTCTGTTTTAGAATTGCAGTTAATCTGTCATTACTTTGGTAATGGCAGTGGAGGAAGTGAACAAACTCATTCAGCTCTAAAATCCTGAAGTTCCTTCAGACATATCTGCAAACATCCCAGTGTCTTATGTCTCTGTTTGGTGACAGTAGGAGAGTTACACCATCTGTCTAACAGAATGATACAACTGTAGAATGCCCAAACTAGAATCCCTCCATATCTTTACTGCAGCTACAAATTATTAAAGGACTGGAGTGAAAACAGAAACAAAAGATTAGCAGAGTGCAACACCCACCGGGAACAAACCAGACTTACAGCTGACAATGCTAAACAAACTCTCCTTCCAGTGGAACAAGAACAAAATAGCCTATAGTTAAAGGCTCTGGTCCGTTTCTGAGGAAGCTCCCAAAGGACAACACAAGGTACACAATCATAAAGCGTCTTGGTGCAGGGATAGTTTATTTATATTATTTCCTTTCAAAAGTGAAGAAAAAAGTAATATATCAGCCATACATTTTAAGCTTTTTTCATCAAATAAAACATACTTTTCTTCCCTTGATGTGAAACTGACAGGAACGTGTGTGGTTCAGAGGAACAGTTTGTGGGTTGGTTATCTTGCCACAGCACCCTGTTTTTGAGAGAGTGTCTCTATGTGAATTGCTCATTAAAGCGCAGCAGCAGCTACTGATAAAGAGAATTGGATTACTGTGATTAATACATTGTGTCACTTGTAATGTCTTTAACAGTATGAATCACAGAGCTCCATGTACAGAAACAAACCCACACATTTACTTATTTCAACAGTTTGGAGTTGCAGAATGACACAAAGCTCATCTGTCTGAGTAACACACAGTCCTACAAAATGTCACACACTCATCTCATAGCAATGGTGTTTTTTTAACACCATTAAAAACACACCATTGTTTTTAATGGTGTGTGTTCAGACTTTTCCTTAAAACGTTGGTTTAATGCACCATCATCTTCACCATTAACAATTTTGTGAATTTGGTTGGCATGTGTGCACTACAGGAACATCTTCCTCTGTTCATGGCTGCATGTACACATACACGCAGACATGAACAGTGAGTGTGTGCTGCTCTTCTGGGGCTTTGGGACCATTTGCCAAATCTCAAGCACGCAGCAGAGACCTTTAATTGATGAAGTGAGGAAGATAACATCCACACGGTTGGAGATGATGATAGTAACCTGAATAAGCAATATTTGTGTGTGTGTGTGTGTGTGTGCGTGCGTGTATGTGTGTGTGCATGTATGTGTGTCTGGGTGCATGCCTCTGTATGTTTTAGTGGTAAAGTCCCCTGGCTGAGGCTCTTTCTGGCACCTCAGGCACCTCAGATGCTGCTCTGTTACACAGAACTGTGCACAGGCATTTATATACACGTGCATACAAACTCACATGTGGTGATATATTGAGAGCAAAAAATTTAAAAAGTGAAGTAATCATTAACCTATTGTACAAAAATTGTATCTTATCCAAAGAGCATATGGAGGTTGGTTGACTGGGCAGATTTTTCTACCTTTGAGAAAGTTACATCTACTGATTTTGTCTCTTTTGTCTCCTCATTAGCTCATTAGCAGGGTGTTTTTCATTCATTGCTTGGAATGAAAAACACCCTGGCAGCAGACTGGACAACAAAATGAGCAGAACCAATAGGGCAAATATCAACAGCCGCTGATCTACCAATCAGAAAGTCATAGTTAGTTAATGATAGCAACTAGAAATGTCCATGCTTGTTGCATGTGCAAGTGACTACATCATTATAGCTTTTTCCATGAAAATAGACAGCATATTGTGTGAAATGTGTGAATGATGTGTGTGTTTCAAGAAGTGGACAAAAATATTGATAGTAGTATCAGAGAAGGCACCACAAGCAGTTTGTACATAACTTCATGGCAGCAAGGAAGATAAAATGTCACAATGCAGTCGGCTCAGTGACCCAAGATAATGTGGCCCATTGAGTGGTACAGGACCCAAAATACCTACACAAGGCAAATCCTCTATGTCTTACCCATTGTCTACAGATTAAGAAACTACCTGCTGTCAGCCAAACAAACACAACTCCACCCTGAGACTGCAACCCCCATCTGACTGCAGGACTGTGTAGGAATTGGTGGCTAATATTGAAGAAGATTTTAGGTTATAATATATCTTAAGAAAATCTCTGGCTCTATCTTCTCCTCATGGATCCCAGGTTCTCCTGGCGGGCAGAAGTGAAGTCACACAGAAAACAACGAGTGTAGATGTCACAGAATTTCAGAGTTTAATCCAATAGAAAACTTATGAAATTACAACAGAAACTGCTGAACAACAGACATACATTAATTTACCTGAGACAAATGGAAAAGAAGAAGGAAAGAAAGAAAAGCAAAGACGTGCAAAGACGTCTTTGGAGAATTGCAAGAGCAAATCTAGTTTGTTCCTCACGTGCACAAATTTTCATAGTAAAGGCGTATTCTTCTCTTTTAATTTATTCAAATAAAGTGTATCTTTGCTCATCCATCCAGGAGCTGTCTCTGACCCTCTCTAAAGTTAGAAACTCCCTGCAATTTGTTTCCAAGATCAAAGGCCATTTGTCCCCTTTG